>NW_025533792.1:80000-315000 GCF_020615455.1 Coregonus clupeaformis | reverse complement strand
TTAATCAGGTTCAATTACTCACCAATCAAGTGTCTGCCCTTACTACCCCTTCAGCCCAGATCAGAGAGCCTTTTGTTCCTGCTCCAGAGCGCTATGACGGGAACATGGGAACCTGTGGCGATTCTTTGACTCAATGCTCGTAGTGTTTGAACAACAGCCCCTCACCTACGCCTCAGAAAGAGCCCGTATTGCCTACCTTATCAACTCTACTAGCGGTTCCGCTCGTGCCTGGGGATCCGCGGTCTGGGAGAGTCAGTCAGACATTTGCAACGCTTACGTTGCCTTCACCACTGAGATGAGGAAGGTTTTTGACCACCCCGTACGAGGCAAGGAGGCTGCGAAACGGTTGTTTTCTCTCGGCAGGGGCTGCAGTGTGGCGGAGATGGCAGTGGAGTTTCGGACTTTAGCAGCAGTGAGTGGTTGGAATGACGAGGCATTACAAGGAGTGTTCATCAATGCTTTGTCTGAGACTTTAAAAGATGAATTGGTGTCATATGATGAATCGCCACGCTGATAATCTTATTTCACTCACCATCAGGTTGGATAATCGGATTCGGGAGCGCCGCCGGGAGAGGAGTGTTAGTTCCAAGCAACCTGTCTGTCATCAACAAACTCCTCCCCGCATCTTCCCTACGGAGAAAGCCGTGTCTTCCCGAGTCGATACGAGAGCACTGAACCCGAAGCCATGGAGGTGGGTCGTGCACGGTTGTCCTCAGAGGAGCGTGCACGCCGCATTCAGGCTCGGGTCTGCCTGTATTGTGGAGAAGCTGGTCATTTCGTTCCTTCCTGCCCAGTTCGTCCGGGGAAAAGGGCCGGCTCATCATTAATGGGAGAAGTTTTGGTGAGCCGAGCAGCGGATTCTTCCTCTTCTCCCCGCATTCTGCTCCAGGCATCCCTCCAGTGGCAGTTCCAGAATCTCTCTGTTAGTGCGCTGATTGACTCTGGTGCAGACGAAAGCTTTTTGGATAGAGAGTGGGCTCAACAAATGGATTTGGAGACTGTTCCTATGGACTGTCCGCTGCAGGCTAAGGGTCTGAATGGACAATTGTTGACCCATATTACCCATCAGACTGTTCCTGTTTGTCTTAGAGTGTCGGGAAATCATCAGGAGAACATTCAATTCCATATTATCGACTGCCCACAGACCCCTCTGGTCCTTGGTATCCCCTGGCTCATAAGACACAATCCACACATTGATTGGGTGACAGGTAGAATTGTTTCATGGAGCACATTTTGTCATGTGAATTGTTTGTGTTCTGCTCTGACTCCTGCCAGTACTGTGCCTCGACCTCCACTGGAGTCCATGGATCTTTCTAATGTTCCTGACGTGTATCATGACCTGGCATCCGTTTTCTGCAAACACAGAGCTACTTCTCTTCCTCCTCACCGGCCTTACGACTGTGCCATTGACCTCCAGCCAGAGCCCCGCCTCCCCAGCAGTCGCCTGTACAATCTCTCCCGGCCGGAGACGGAGGCTATGGAGAACTACATTCGGGACTCCTTGGCGGCAGGTATTATGCGTCCTTCCTCGTCACCTGTAGGAGCGGGATTCTTTTTGTTGCTAAGAAGGATAAGACCCTCAGACCCTGTATTGATTACCGTGGACTTAACAACATCACCATTAAGAACAAGTATTCTCTGCCTTTGATTAATTCTGCTTTTCCCCTCTTCATGGTGCTACCATCTTTACGAAACTGGATCTAGAAATGCGTATCACCTGGGTGCGCATTCGTAAAGGTGATGAATGGAAGACTGCCTTCAACACACCCTTGGGACATTTTGAGTATCTGGTTATGCCTTTTGGGTTGTCTAATGCCCCTGCTGTTTTTCAGGCACTAGTCAATGATGTCCTTCGGGACATGTTGAATCGGTTTGTTTTTGTCTATCTGGATGATATCTTGATTTTCTCAGAGTCCTCCCAGGAACATGAACTGCATGTGCGCCAGGTGTTGCAAAGGTTGTTGGAGAACAAACTGTTTGTGAAGATGGAGAAATGTGAATTTCATGTGTCTGAGACCTCTTTTTTGGGTTACATCATCGCTCAGGGGGAGTTGCGGATGGACCCAGCTAAGATCTCTGCTGTCACGGACTGGCCAGCCCCCTCTACCCGCAAAACAACTTCAACGATTTCTGCGGGTTTCGCGAACTTCTATAGGAGGTTCATCAAGGACTACAGCCGCATTGCGGCGCCACTCACCGCTCTCACCTCCATCTCACGACTGTCGCTTGGAATGAAGGGGCCGAATCAGCGTTCAAGAACTGAAACATCGCGCCCTCGGCTCCCATTCTGATGCAGCCGGACCCCGACCGCCAGTTTGTCGTGGAGGTGGATGCATCCGACACTGGGGTAGGTGCGGTGTTGTCACAGCGTTCTCCTGAAGATAACAAACTGCATCCCTGTGCTTTTCTCTCAAGGAAACTTTCTCAGGCAGAGAGGAATTATGATGTTGGCATCGTGAACTGCTCGCCGTTAAGCTGGCTCTCGAGGAGTGGCGACATTGGTTGGAGGGGGCGGAACAACCCTTCATCGCTTGGACGGATCATAAGAATCTGGCTTACCTCCAGTCAGCGTAAGCAGCTCAACCCCCGTCAAGCCAGGTGGGCACTATTTTTTGGGAGATTCAATTTTTCTCTGTCTTACCGTCCTGGGTCACGCAACGTCAAGCCTGACGCCCTGTCTCGTGTTCATTCGGCTGTTGATACTGGTAGTAACCCTGAACCCATTTTGCCTCCTACCTGCAGTATTGCCGGTCGTCACATGCGACATCGAGGGGATTGTTAGACAGGCTCAACATCATCAAGCTGACCCTGGGAGGGGTCCTCCTAACCGGATGTTTGTCCCTGAGTCTGCTCGCTCCCAGGTACTTCAGTGGGCTCACTCGTCTCCCCTTACCTGTCACCCTGGAGTTTCGCGGACCCTTGACTTTGTGCGACGGAAGTTCTGGTGGGCCACGATGGAGGCGGACACTCGAGCATTCATTGCTGCTTGTACGGTATGTGCACGAAGTAAGAACTCCACCCAGGCCAGCGCTGGTCATCTACGACCTCTACCTATACCCAGCCGGCCCTGGTCGCATATCGCTGTGGATTTTGTCACTGGACTTCCCCTCGTCTGGAAAGACTGTAATTCTTACGGTGATTGATCGTTTTTCTAAGTTCGCTCATTTTTTGGCCCTACCTAAACTGCCCACTGCCAGAGAGACGGCTGATATTTTGTTGAACATGTGTTCCGCTCTCATGGTCTACCCACGGATATTGTCTCTGACAGGGGTCCCCAGTTTGTCTCCCAGGTGTGGAAAGCTTTCTGTAAAGCTTTGGGCATTACATCCAGCCTGTCCTCTGGATATCACCCCCAGACCAACGGGCAAGCCGAGAGAGCGAACCAGGAGATGGAGACCGCTCTTCGCTGTGTCACAGGGTCTAACCCTGGGTCATGGAGCTCCATGCTCCCCTGGGTGGGAATATGCTCATAACACCTTGACTAACGCTTCCTCTGGTTTGTCTCCTTTTCTTTGTGCTCTGGGTTATCAACCTCCCCTGTTCCCTTCTCAAGAGAGGGAACTGGCGGTACCCGGTGCAGTCCCACATGCGCCGCTGCTTCAAGGTCTGGAGGAAGGCCAGGGTAGCTCTGTCCCGAGCTTCGGCGTACATGCAGAGGCAAGCCAACCGTCACCGGTCCCAGGCTCCCGGTTACTCTCTCTGGTCAAGAGGTATGGCTGAAGTCACGGGACCTTCCATTGAAGGTGGAGTCTAAGAAGATGGCGCCTCGTTTTATAGGACCGTTCAAGATACTGTCTATTGTTAACCCCTGCGCGGTTAAGCTACAGCTTCCTGCCTCCCTACGGGTTCATTCCACCTTTCATGTTTCCCAGATTAAGCCTGTGTCGGTTAGCCCTCTGTGCCCGCCTCTCGTCCCCCTCCTCCGCCCAGGATCGTGGGTGGGGGTCCGGTCTACACTGTCCGGCGACTTCTGGATGTTCGCCGCCGGGGTCGTGGTTTCCAGTACCTGGTGGATTGGGAGGGTTATGGTCCTGAGGAACGTTCCTGGGTGCCCAGGAGCTTCATTGTGGATCCTGCTCTGGTCCGAGAGATTCATAGGTTACATCCCGATAAACCCCGTCGGCCGCCAGGTGGCGCTCCGTAGAGGGGGTACTGTTAGGCCTACTGCTGCTAGGTAGCTTCTCTCTGCTCTCTCCCTCCCTCTGTCTGTCCTTGATTGCAGGAGTGAAGTCTGGTGTGCGGGAGTCAGGTTCCAGCTGCAGCTCATTCACCATAATCACCTCAGCCTTTAAGACCCGGTCAAACTTACCACTCATCGTCAGATCATAGTCAAGACGACCATGTTAGTCTCGCTGCCGACTCAACCTGTTTATTTTTGCTCTTTGTGTTTTGGCCTGTTCTATTTACTTTTTCTCCTGTGCCACAGATATTTGGAACCTGACTCCTGCCTCCGCTTCACTCCTGCCACCACCATCCTGCTCTCCACTACCGGACCTCTCTTTTGGACTCACCACGGACACTAGGACATTACGGTACCACACCTACCCTGACCTGGATCTGTTACCCTCCCTGTAACCTGGACTTGCTCTTCCCCTATTATTGGAAACCTGGACTATTGAACATTTTAAATAAACCTGTTAAACCTTCTCTGGCTTGGTGTACTTGTCTGCATTTGGGTTCTAATACTGGTAAATCATAACAGTTCAAAGGCCCTTCAATATTTTGTCTTGCCCATTCAACTTCTGAATGGGACATATACACAATCTATATCTCAATTCTCTTAAAAATCCTTCTTTAACCTGTCTCCTCCCCTTCATATACACTGATTGAAGTGGATTTAACAAGTGACATCAATAAGGGATCATAGCTTTCACCTGGATTCACCTGGCCAGTCTATGTCATGGAAAGAGCAGGTGTTCTCAATGCAGGGTTTCCCAAACTCGGTCCTCAGGACCCCAAGGGGTGCACATTTTGGTTTTTCCCCTAGCACTACACATCTGATTCAAATAATCAACTAATCATCACACTTTGATAATTTATATCAGCTGTGTAGTATTAGGGCAAAAACCAAAATGTGCACCCATTGTGGTCCCGAGGACCGAGTTTGGGAAAAAGCTGTCTTAGTGTTTTGTATACTCAGTGTTATTGGCTCGTTGGTTGCATTTACCCAGGCACAGCTGATCTGATTGGACAAAAGACCAATTTGTGAAAAAAAATATGGGAAAGAGAGAGCGAGAGTCGAAACAGCAGGTCCGGGACAAGGTAGCACGACCGGTGAACAGGTCAGTGCTCCAAAGCCGCAGGCAGAACAAGAGAAACTGGATCAGCACCAGGTGAACTGGGGACGGGGACAGCCAGGAATCATCAGGTCAGGTAGTCTGCAGTAATAGTGTTTAACATACTTTTTGAATGACTACCTCATCTCTGTACCCCACACATACAATTATCTGAAAGGTCCAGTGGTGTAAAGTACTTAAGTAAAAATACTTTAAAGTACTACTTAAGTCGTTTTTTGGGATATCTGTACTTTACTATTTACTTTTACTTCACTACGTTCCTCAAGAAAATTATGTACTTTTTACCCCATACATTTTCCCTGACATTTCGAATGCTTAGCAGGACAGGAAAATGGTCCAAGAAATTGATGCTCTGTAACTGTATATAAACCCATATCCATACAGAATACATATAGTTAATATGTCACTGTATATCAACCGATATCCACACAGAATACATATTGTTCTTATGTAACTACACAATGACAATCTCTTCCTACTGTATGATCATCTCTCCCTGTGAGGTCACTTCCTGGTAAAGCCCAAAGGGTTTTTGAGCCAGTAGGAAATACAGACCCTCCTGTGAGTCACCGTGATGACATCAGGAAAACTATTCCACAACCCCTCCTCCTCTCTTCCTTTCCGCTACTCACTGCTGCTTTGCATCTGAGAGATGAATATCCCTTAACTGTAGAACAATGGACATAATAATAATATGCCATTTAGCAGACGCTTTTATCCAAAGCGACTTACAGTCATGCGTGCATACATTTTTTTGTGTATGGGTGGTCCCGGGGATCGAACCCACTACCCTGGCGTTACAAGCACCGTGCTCAACCAGCTGAGCTACAGAGGCCTTTTCCCATGTCAACTCTTTCATACCAACAGACATCCCTATACTGTAGAACAATGGACATGTCAACTCATTCATAAAAACTGCATCAAAGGATCACAATTAAAACGCTTTGACAGTGGGGCTTTTCCGTCGTGGAGATGTTTCAGTGAGAATGTTCCATGGAATGATTCTGGAAAGAACGCTCTGTTCTAGAAAATGTCTGTGCATGGTGGATGGGTTACTGCAATGGCTATTCTGAGCTCCATTGGGAAAAGGCCTAATCTGATTGGCTATTCTGAGCTCCATTGGGAAAAGGCCTAATCTGATTGGCTATTCTGAGCTCCATTGGGAAAAGGCCTAATCTGATTGGCTATTCTGAGCTGCATTGGGAAAATGCCTAATCTGATTGGCTATTCTGAGCTCCATTGGGAAAAGGCCTAATCTGATTGGCTATTCTGAGCTCCATTGGGAAAAGGCCTAATCTGATCTAAAAAGTGCATCAGATCAAATAAGGTTCCTCTTTCTAAACTGGAGTTGGAGGGTGAAACCCCCCTGCATGTTCCAACATGTAATTTGCATGCTATTTATAAAGGTGATTTCCCTGCCACTTACTGAATGCATCCCCTAATCCTAACCCTGTCTGGTGACAGCACTGGCTAGCTCTCTGGAACCCTCCTGCTTCTACAGATGTCATAGCTCACTGATGTCTGACACAGGGGGGTGGATTTGCCCAACAACAAAAAAAATAGTCAATCTGGGAAGAAAGCAATGATTCTGACCTGGTTTTGGAAGGCTTCTTCTTCTTTAGTATGTTCTTGACGTAGTGCTGGTAGTAGCTGCTGGTCAGATCCTGTGGTAACAAAACACAAGATGGTAGTAGCTGCTGGTCAGATCCTGTGGTAACAAAACACAAGATGGTAGTGGCTGCTGGGCAGGTCCTGTGGTAATAAAACACAAGATGGTAGTAGCTGGTGGTCAGGTCCTGTGGTAATAAAACACAAGATGGTAGTAGCTGGTGGTCAGGTCCTGTGGTAACAAAACACAAGATGGTAGTAGCTGCTGGTCAGATCCTGTGGTAACAAAACACAAGATGGTAGTAGCTGCTGGTCAGGTCCTATGGTAACAAAACACAAGATGTGAGGAAATGTTTAAGAGAGAACGACGCCGGAGGGGATGGCTGCCGTTTTACGGGCTCCTAACCATTGTTTGTAACTTATTTTGTACATAATGTTGCTGCTACCGTCTCTTATGACCGAAAAGAGCTTCTGGACATCAGGACAGCGAGTCTGACCCAAAGGATATAATGTTGCTCCCAGACGAGGCCCAAATCCCCGTCATTCACATGAAGAAAATAAGGAAATACAGGGGGAGGAGATCAGGGTGCCTTGTGAGTGAATAACCTGCCTCTACCATGCATTCTATTGGCCAACGTGCAAGCACTGGAGAATAAACTGGATGAGCTCCATTCGAGACTATCCTACCAATGGGACATTAAAAAACTGTAATATCTTATGTTTCACAGAGTCGTGGCTGAACAACGACACGGATAATATACAGTTGGCTGGGTTTTCCGTGCATCGGCAGGACAGAACAGCTGCCTCCGGTAAGACGAGGGGCGGGGGTTTGTGTCTATTTGTCAATAACAGCTGGTGTGGGATGTCTAATATTAAGGTAGTCTCGAGGTATTGCTCGCCTGAGGTAGAATACCTCATGATAAGCTGTAGATCCACTATCTACCGAGAGAGTTCTCATCTATATTATTCGTAGCTGTCTATTTACCACCACAAACCGATGCTGGCACTAAGAATGCACTCAACGAGGCCATAAGCAAACAAGAAAATCCTCATTCAGAAGTGGTGCTCCTAGTGGCCGGGGACTTTAATGCAGGCAAACTTAAATCTGTTTAACCTCTCCAGAGGTTCCCGCTCCAGAGTACAGGCCTCGGTGTAACGCTCATTCTTTCGACGATAAACGTGAATCCGACCATCACCCCTGGTGAGACAAAACTGCGACTCGTCAGTGAAGAGCACTTTTTGCCAGTCCTGTCTGGTCCAGCGACGGTGGGTTTGTGCCCATAGGTGACGTTGTTGCCGGTGATGTCTGGTGAGGACCTGCCTTACAACAGGCCTACAAGCCCTCAGTCCAGCCTCTCTCAACCTATTGCGGACAGTCTGAGCATTGATGGAGGGATTGTATGTTCCTGGTGTAACTCGGGCAGTTGTTGTTGCCATCCTGTACCTGTCCCGCAGGTGTGATGTTCGGATGTACCGATCCTGTGCAGGTGTTGTTACACGTGGTCTGCCACTGCGAGGACGATCAGCTGTCCGTCCTGTCTCCCTGTAGCGCTGTCTTAGGCGTCTCAAAGTACGGACATTGCAATTTATTGCCCTGGCCACATCTTCAGTCCTCATGTCTCCTTGCAGCATGCCTAAGGCATGTTCACGCAGAAGAGCAGGGACCCTGGGCATCTTTCTTTTGGTGTTTTTCAGAGTCAGTAGAAAGGCCTAAGTTTTCATAACTGTGACCTTAATTGCCTACCGTCTGTAAGCTGTTAGTGTCTTAACGACTGTTCCACAGGTGCATGTTCATTAGTTGTTTATGGTTCATTGAACAAGCATGGGGAAACAGTGTTCAAACCCTTTACAATGAAGATCTGTGAAGTTATTTGGATTTTTACGAATTATCTTTGAAAGACAGGGTCCTGAAAAAGGAACGTTTCTTTTTCTGCTGAGTTTATATGTTTGCTGGGATGTACATCTGTCCAAATGAAAGCTAGCCAGCCTTATGTTAGCTATGGGGATTCTTTAAAGTCAAAAATAAGTCAAAATTGTCCAAACGGAAATGTTCACAACCAAAACAATTGACACCATAGTGATATATATACAGTGAGGGAAAAAAGTATTTGATCCCCTGCTGATTTTGTACGTTTGCCCACTGACAAAGACATGATCAGTCTATAATTTTAATGGTAGGTTTATTTGAACAGTGAGAGACATAATAACAACAAAAAAATCCAGAAAAACGCATGTCAAACATTTTATAAATTGATTTGCATTTTAATAAGAGAAATAAGTATTTGACCCCTCTGCAAAACATGACTTAGTACTTGGTGGCAAAACCCTTGTTGGCAATCACAGAGGTCAGACGTTTCTTGTAGTTGGCCACCAGGTTTGCACACATCTCAGGAGGGATTTTGTCCCACTCCTCTTTGCAGATCTTCTCCAAGTCATTAAGGTTTCGAGGCTGACGTTTGGCAACTCGAACCTTCAGCTCCCTCCACAGATGTTCTATGGGATTAAGGTCTGGAGACTGGCTAGGCCACTCCAGGACCTTAATGTGCTTCTTCTTGAGCCACTCCTTTGTTGCCATGGCCGTGTGTTTTGGGTCATTGTCATGCTGGAATACCCATCCACGACCCATTTTCAATGCCCTGGCTGAGGGAAGGATGTTCTCACCCAAGATTTGACGTCCCTTTGATGCGGTGAAGTTGTCCTGTCCCCTTAGCAGAAAAACACCCCCAAAGCATAATGTTTCCACCTCCATGTTTGACGGTGGGGATGGTGTTCTTGGGGTCATAGGCAGCATTCCTCTTCCTCCAAACACGGCGAATTGAGTTGATGCCAAAGAGCTCGATTTTGGTCTCATCTGACCCCAACACTTTCACCCAGTTCTCCTCTGAATCATTCAGATGTTCATTGGCAAACTTCAGACGGGCATGTATATGTGCTTTCTTGAGCAGGGGAACCTTGCGGGCGCTGCAGGATTTCAGTCCTTCACGGCGTAGTGTGTTACCAATTGTTTTCTTGGTGACTATGGTCCCAGCTGCCTTGAGATCATTGACAAGATCCTCCCGTGTAGTTCTGGGCTGATTCCTCACCGTTCTCATGATCATTGCAACACCACGAGGTGAGATCTTGCATGGAGCCCCAGGCAGAGGGAGATTGACACTTATTTTGTGTTTCTTCCATTTGCGAATAATCACACCAACTGTTGTCACCTTCTCACCAAGCTGCTTGGCGATGGTCTTGTAGCCCATTCCAGCCTTGTGTAGGTCTACAATCTTGTCCCTGACATCTTTGGAGAGCTCTTTGGTCTTGGCCATAGTGGAGAGTTTGGAATCTGATTGATTGATTGCTTCTGTGGACAGGTGTCTTTTATACAGGTAACAAACTGAGATTAGGAGCACTCCCTTTAAGAGTGTGCTCCTAATCTCAGCTCGTTACCTGTATAAAAGACACCTGGGAGCCAGAAATCTTTCTGATTGAGAGGGGGTCAAATACTTATTTCCCTCATTAAAATGCAAATCAATTTATAACATTTTTGACATGTTTTTCCGGATTTTGTTGTTGTTATTCTGTCTCTCACTGTTCAAATAAACCTACCATTAAAATTATAGACTGATCATTTCTTTGTCAGTGGGCAAACGTACAAAATCAGCAGGGGATCAAATACTTTTTTCCCTCGCTGTAGACAGGTCTCATCTGTGCCATTATGGCGTCTGTGACAGCACGGGCCACCCCATTTAAGGCTATCTCCATTTTAAAGTTGCTCTACCAACTGATCTACAGAGGACCACCATGTGGACAAGTGGGATAAGTGAAGAAGAGAACTGATGTGCATAGCCAGCAGGCGGGCCTGAAGGAATCCTCAATAGTGAGGAGTGAGAAAGTTACAGGCACGAATATCATACCCCCAAGACATGCTAACCTCTCACCATTACAATAACAGGAGAGGTTAGCAGGGTTTTTTGGGGGGTAACTTTCTCACTCCTCATTATTCACGATTCATTCAGGATTATCCGTAATCATGGTAACATCCACATCAATGTAGAAGTGTTTAGAAACATATTATATTCTTATTTACAGTAAAAGTGACTCCAAAAGGACACAATACATTATTTACCATTTATTTCTAGGCGTAGGTTTTATGGGAAGATTTGGGACCATAGTGTGCCTGTGTGTGTGTGTGTGTGAGTGTGTGTGTGTGTGTGAGTGTGTGTGTGTGTGTGTGTGAGTGTGCCTGTGTGTGTGTGTGTGTGTGTGAGTGTGTGAGTGTGTGTGTGTGTGTGTGTGTGAGTGTGTGTGTGCCTGTGTGTGTGTGTGTGTGTGCATGTGTGTGTGTGTGTGTGTGTGTGGCATGTGTGTGTGTGTGTGTGTGTGTGTGTGTGTGTGTGTGTGTGTGTGTGTGTGTGTGTGTGTGTGTGTGCCTGTGTGTGTGTGTGTGTGAGTGTGTGTGTGTGTGTGAGTGTGTGTGTGCCTGTGTGTGTGTGTGTGTGTGTGTGTGTGCCTGTGTGTGTGTGTGTGTGTGTGTATGTGCATGTGTGTGTGTGTGTATGTGCGTGTGTGTGCCTGTGTGTGCCTGTGTGTGTGTGTGTATGTGCATGTGTGTGTGTGTGTGCCTGTGTGTGTGTGTGTGTGTGCATGTGTGTGTGTGTGCCTGTGTGTATGAGAGAGAGATTGTGAAATGCTGACTTTGGGACAGTTTTGGACATGTTTTCATGTGTTAGCCATTGCACCGGTTTTTGTATCATGCGTTTATCAAGGCACATGTTCAGAACAGAGTTTAATAATTAAGAGAACTGGCTTCTCCACCCTTAACTCAGAAGTGTTCACTCGTTCACTCCCCCTGTTACTAGAAGCCTTTGATTGCTGTACCATTTTATGCATTTTCAATCCATGGACAAAAAGCATTAGGCTGATGGAAACAAAAGCTATTTAATTATGCTTTACGTAAACAGATTGAGTTGGATGAACATAAGTCAATTAGCTAGAACTGACATAATTTATTCATTTTGGCGGTGTTTGATAAACATGAATACATTTAATCAATCTGACAATCATTTGTCATTATTATTTCTAAATTAAATACTGTTTGAATAACACAAGTACATTAACTTCATCTGTAATAATCATTTAATGTAAAAACAACCAGTTACCATTAGGTGTAACTACTTTCCAAAATTGAATTAAGTTGATCCAAAGATTATTAATTTTTTTGAGTGTATGTTGGAAGACGTGTGCTGAAAGTTTTGTGGAAAAAAGGATACAAATCTGATTATTTTTTCAACCCCCAATTTGCACCACTTCTGTATAACGAGCCATATAGTGCATTATTTTTCCTATGGTTCAAAATGAAATAGGGATCCATTTTGGGACACAACCTCCGGTATGCCTGTGTGGACCGTACATATTCCGCTCTCTGCCTGATTGTATCAACACGGTAAGCTGCCTGATTTAGTAGCAACCCTCTCTCTGCTCATGATGCTAGGTGCCTTCCCACGGTGGTCACACGTGGGGGCGGGAGAAATGGGCTGCACGGTGGTCACATGTGGGCGGGGGGAAATGGGCTGCACGGTGGTCACATGTGGGCGGGGGGAAATGGGCTGCACGGTGGTCACATGTGGGCGGGGGGAAATGGGCTGCACGGTGGTCACACGTGGGCGGGGGAAATGGGCTGCACGGTGGTCACATGTGGGCGGGGGAAATGGGCTGCACGGTGGTCACACGTGGGCGGGGAAATGGGCTGCACGGTGGTCACACGTGGGGGCGGGGGAAATGGGCTGCACGGTGGTCACACGTGGGCGGGGGAAATGGGCTGCACGGTGGTCACACGTGGGCGGGGAAATGGGCTGCACGGTGGTCACACGTGGGCGGGGGGAAATGGGCTGCACGGTGGTCACACGTGGGGGCGGGGGAAATGGGCTGCACGGTGGTCACACGTGGGGCGGGGGAAATGGGCTGCACGGTGGTCACACGTGGGGGCGGGGGAAATGGGCTGCACGGTGGTCACACGTGGGGGCGGGGGAAATGGGCTGCACGGTGGTCACACGTGGGGGGGGGGGAAATGGGCTGCACGGTGGTCACACGTGGGGGCGGGGGAAATGGGCTGCACGGTGGTCACACGTGGGGGGGGGGGGAAATGGGCTGCACGGTGGTCACACGTGGGGGCGGGGGAAATGGGCTGCACGGTGGTCACACGTGGGGGCGGGGGAAATGGGCTGCACGGTGGTCACACGTGGGGGCGGGGGGAAATGTGCTGCTATGTAAGCAGAGTTTAATTTCACTAATGCCCAGGATGTGAAGGGATGAGAAGGTGATGTGGACGAATCAGACCACTTGGGCAACATATTGAGTGAACAGGGCAGAATCACAGTAACTACTCACATTGATGAACACACACACACACAACAGCCCTTCCATACACTCACACAGGACTGTTCTCAGCCCACTCACCTCGTTAGCCCATACACTCACACAGGACTGTTCTCAGCCCACTCACCTCGTTAGCCCATACACTCACACAGGACTGTTCTCAGCCCACTCACCTCGTTAGCCCATACACTCACACAGGACTGTTCTCAGCCCACTCACCTCGTTAGCCCATACACTCACACAGGACTGTTCTCAGCCCACTCACCTCGTTAGCCCATACACTCACACAGGACTGTTCTCAGCCCACTCACCTCGTTAGCGTCGGTTTTCTCGGTCTCCTTCAGGCCCTTGAACAGCAGCAGAGGATACTGGAAACTGAGGAAGGCCAGGCAACATACCTGGGGCAGGCTGGTCAACAGGGAGTAGTACTTATAGATCTGCAATACAGACAGACATATGACTTATAGATCTGCAATACAGACAGACATATGACTTATAGATCTGCAATACAGACAGACATATGACTTATAGATCTGCAATACAGACAGACATATGACTTATAGATCTGCAATACAGACAGACATATGACTTATAGATCTGCAATACAGACAGACATATGACTTATAGATCTGTAAAGATGATATTAATCGAACTTATCAAGAGACACTTTCAAGAGAACTGTAAAAAAAATTAAAAAGAAAGAACAACTAAAACTGTGGGTTTTACTATAAGGAGATAGAAATGTGACTTATAGATCTGCAATACAGACAGACATGTGACTTATAGATTTGCAATGAAAACAGATCTTGATGTTTTGTCCACTAATATTTCCTGTTTAAAAATGGAAAACAGTGAAACCTGTGGATGAATGTATTAGGCAAGCAATAATAGCACATTTTAGAAAACGATTCATTTTCTATGAGTATGGCCTGGATAACAGCACAGTGTTCTGTCCCATGCTCTCTCTAATCCAGTCGGATGGTCTGGTTAGTGTCAGACCACTGATGGGATAAATACAATGCCCCGTGGGGTTTAGACTGGTAGCCCAGGGGTTCCGTGTCTGTCACAAACTAACTGTGATTAACTGTGACAAAGACTCGGGACAACAGGCAGAACTAAACGTTCTGAGGCTTGACCATTCACTACAGAAACACAGACAAATCCGGACCATTCAACCATTCAACACGGAAACTCTCAGACAATACCACTGTCTACCAAGAGTTGGAGAACCATGAGACTAATCACGCTGACCGTTCAGAGCAGACAAATCCTGAGACGACAAGACTTACATTCCAGTCTTTTTTCAATTCTATTCAAATAAAGTTGTATTGAATGGAATTGAATTGAAAAAAAGACTGGGCAGGAAGGCCTCGAGCTACGGCAGGTATCAGCCCGACAACAGTTAGTGGAGAAATCAGACAGCCGTTCTCTGTCCACTTCATATCAATAGGGATTGCGTTTGCAATTTGCTCAGTGCTTGGCAACAGTCAGAGCTACAGCGCCTCCTGAGCCAGTGAAGAAAAGCTGCGTTGCAAATCAGACACAGACACGGAGAGCCTCAAATAACGTCTTTCATACAGAATGAAACATCTCTGGGGTGGTGAGAGGGGGAAGACGGCCCTGAACAAAGATGTCAAGGCTGTGTAGGAGTGGGTGTGTGTGTGTGTGTGTGTGTGTGTGTGTGTGTGTGTGTGTGTGTGTGTGTGTGTGTGTGTGTGTGTGTGTGTGTGTGTGTGTGTGTGTGTGTGTGTGTGTGTGTGTGTGTGTGTGTGTGTGTGTGTGTGTGTGTGTGTGTGTGTGTGTGTGTGGGCGTGTCCCTGTGCCTGTGCCTGTGTCTGTATGTGCGTCTGTCAGCAGCCTTTGTAAGAGATCAGCCATAGAGAGAGAGAGAGAGACACCAACCTGAAGCCTAGAAGATCTGATGGTGCTTGGACAGTTCCATGCTATATTCTATATAATAAATACTATGCTACATTAATACAGCATATTCTATATAATAAATACTATGCTACATTAATACAGCATATTCTATATAATAAATACTATGCTACATTAATACAGCATATTCTATATAATAAATACTATGCTACATTAATACAGCATATTCTATATAATAAATACTATGCTACATTAATACAGCATATTCTATATAATAAATACCATGCTACATTAATACAGCATATTCTATATAATAAATACTATGCTACATTAATACAGCATATTCTATATAATAAATACTATGCTACATTAATACAGCATATTCTATATAATAAATACTATGCTACATTAATACAGCATATTCTATATAATAAATACTATGCTACATTAATACAGCATATTCTATATAATAAATACTATGCTACATTAATACAGCATATTCTATATAATAAATACTATGCTACATTAATACAGCATATTCTATATAATAAATACTATGCTACATTAATACAGCATATTCCATATAATAAATACTATGCTACATTAATACAGCATATTCCATATAATAAATACAGTTATTGAAACACTCAAACCGGTGCGCCTGGCACCGACTACCAAACCCTGTTCAAAGGCACTTTAAATAATTTGTGTTGACAATTCACGCTCTGAATGGCACATACACAATCCATTTCTCAATTGTCTCAAGGGTTAGAACGGACTACAATCCACTATCCCCCCCTCTCACCTCTGGAGTCTTTAGGTAAAGTGTTACATTAGAAATGCAGGCTCTTACCTGTGGTGTCTTTGGGCAGTCGGCCTTCTGCCAGACTAGCACCCCAAAGTGAGTCCAGGAGAGCAGGGATCCCAGCACGTACCCCACGGCGTTATGCAGCGTTCCACAGGCCAGGAGAGGGAAGTACAGAACAGGGTAGTAGAACAACGAGACGATCATCCAGTTCTCTGGGGAATGAAACAACAGGTAGGAGAGGTAAGAAACTAAAACATGATTTGCTCCATCCTACAGATATACTGTCCCTCAACTGTCCCTCAACTGTCCCTCAACTGTCCCTCAACTGTCCCTCAACTGTCCCTCAACTGTCCCTCAACTGTCCCTATACTGTCCCTCAACTGTCCCTATACTGTCCCTCAACTGTCCCTATACTGTCCCTCAACTGTCCCTCAACTGTCCCTCAACTGTCCCTATACTGTCCCTCAACTGTCCCTATACTGTCCCTCAACTGTCCCTCAACTGTCCCTCAACTGTCCCTCAACTGTCCCTATACTGTCCCTCAACTGTCCCTATACTGTCCCTCAACTGTCCCTCAACTGTCCCTCAACTGTCCCTATACTGTCCCTATACTGTCCCTCAACTGTCCCTATACTGTCCCTCAACTGTCCCTCAACTGTCCCTATACTGTCCCTATACTGTCCCTCAACTGTCCCTCAACTGTCCCTATACTGTCCCTCAACTGTCCCTCAACTGTCCCTATACTGTCCCTATACTGTCCCTCAACTGTCCCTCAACTGTCACTATACTGTCCCTCAACTGTCACTATACTGTCCCTATACTGTCCCTATACTGTCCCTCAACTGTCCCTCAACTGTCCATATACTGTCCCTATACTGTCCCTATACTGTCCCTATACTGTCCCTCAACTGTCACTATACTGTCCCTCAACTGTCACTATACTGTCCCTATACTGTCACTATACTGTCCCTATACTGTCCCTCAACTGTCCCTCAACTGTCACTATACTGTCCCTATACTGTCCCTATACTGTCCCTCAACTGTCCCTCAACTGTCCCTCAACTGTCACTATACTGTCCCTATACTGTCCCTCAACTGTCCCTATACTGTCCCTCAACTGTCACTATACTGTCCCTATACTGTCCCTCAACTGTCACTATACTGTCCCTATACTGTCCCTCAACTGTCACTATACTGTCCCTATACTGTCCCTATACTGTCCCTCAACTGTCACTATACTGTCCCTATACTGTCCCTCAACTGTCCCTCAACTGTCCCTCAACTGTCCCTCAACTGTCCCTCAACTGTCCCTCAACTGTCACTATACTGTCCCTCAACTGTCCCTCAACTGTCCCTCAACTGTCCCTCAACTGTCCCTCAACTGTCCCTCAACTGTCCCTCAACTGTCCCTATACTGTCCCTCAACTGTCACTATACTGTCCCTATACTGTCCCTATACTGTCCCTCAACTGTCCCTCAACTGTCCCTATACTGTCCCTCAACTGTCCCTCAACTGTCCCTATACTGTCCCTATACTGTCCCTATACTGTCCCTCAACTGTCCCTCAACTGTCACTATACTGTCCCTCAACTGTCACTATACTGTCCCTATACTGTCCCTCAACTGTCACTATACTGTCCCTCAACTGTCCCTCAACTGTCCCTCAACTGTCCCTATACTGTCCCTCAACTGTCCCTATACTGTCCCTCAACTGTCCCTATACTGTCCCTCAACTGTCCCTCAACTGTCCCTCAACTGTCCCTATACTGTCCCTCAACTGTCCCTCAACTGTCACTATACTGTCCCTCAACTGTCACTATACTGTCCCTATACTGTCCCTATACTGTCCCTCAACTGTCCCTCAACTGTCCATATACTGTCCCTATACTGTCCCTATACTGTCCCTATACTGTCCCTCAACTGTCACTATACTGTCCCTCAACTGTCACTATACTGTCCCTATACTGTCACTATACTGTCCCTATACTGTCCCTCAACTGTCCCTCAACTGTCACTATACTGTCCCTATACTGTCCCTATACTGTCCCTCAACTGTCCCTCAACTGTCCCTCAACTGTCCCTCAACTGTCACTATACTGTCCCTATACTGTCCCTATACTGTCCCTATACTGTCCCTCAACTGTCACTATACTGTCCCTATACTGTCCCTCAACTGTCCCTCAACTGTCCCTCAACTGTCCCTCAACTGTCCCTCAACTGTCCCTCAACTGTCACTATACTGTCCCTCAACTGTCCCTCAACTGTCCCTCAACTGTCCCTCAACTGTCCCTCAACTGTCCCTCAACTGTCCCTCAACTGTCCCTCAACTGTCCCTATACTGTCCCTCAACTGTCACTATACTGTCCCTATACTGTCCCTATACTGTCCCTCAACTGTCCCTCAACTGTCCCTATACTGTCCCTCAACTGTCCCTCAACTGTCCCTATACTGTCCCTATACTGTCCCTATACTGTCCCTCAACTGTCCCTCAACTGTCACTATACTGTCCCTCAACTGTCACTATACTGTCCCTCAACTGTCCCTCAACTGTCCCTCAACTGTCCCTATACTGTCCCTCAACTGTCACTATACTGTCCCTATACTGTCCCTATACTGTCCCTATACTGTCCCTCAACTGTCCCTCAACTGTCACTATACTGTCCCTATACTGTCCCTCAACTGTCCCTATACTGTCCCTCAACTGTCCCTCAACTGTCACTATACTGTCCCTCAACTGTCCCTCAACTGTCCCTCAACTGTCCCTCAACTGTCCCTCAACTGTCCCTCAACTGTCCCTCAACTGTCCCTATACTGTCCCTCAACTGTCACTATACTGTCCCTATACTGTCCCTATACTGTCCCTCAACTGTCCCTCAACTGTCCCTATACTGTCCCTCAACTGTCACTATACTGTCCCTCAACTGTCACTATACTGTCCCTATACTGTCCCTCAACTGTCCCTCAACTGTCCCTATACTGTCACTATACTGTCCCTCAACTGTCCCTCAACTGTCACTATACTGTCCCTCAACTGTCACTATACTGTCCCTCAACTGTCACTATACTGTCCCTCAACTGTCCCTCAACTGTCCCTCAACTGTCACTATACTGTCCCTCAACTGTCCCTCAACTGTCCCTCAACTGTCCCTCAACTGTCCCTCAACTGTCCCTATACTGTCCCTCAACTGTCACTATACTGTCCCTCAACTGTCACTATACTGTCCCTCAACTGTCCCTCAACTGTCCCTCAACTGTCCCTATACTGTCCCTATACTGTCCCTCAACTGTCACTATACTGTCCCTCAACTGTCCCTCAACTGTCACTATACTGTCCCTCAACTGTCCCTCAACTGTCCCTCAACTGTCCCTCAACTGTCCCTCAACTGTCCCTCAACTGTCACTATACTGTCCCTCAACTGTCCCTCAACTGTCCCTCAACTGTCACTATACTGTCCCTCAACTGTCCCTCAACTGTCCCTCAACTGTCCCTCAACTGTCCCTATACTGTCCCTCAACTGTCACTATACTGTCCCTCAACTGTCCCTCAACTGTCACTATACTGTCCCTCAACTGTCCCTCAACTGTCCCTCAACTGTCCCTCAACTGTCCCTCAACTGTCCCTCAACTGTCACTATACTGTCCCTCAACTGTCCCTCAACTGTCCCTCAACTGTCCATCAACTGTCCCTCAACTGTCCCTATACTGTCCCTCAACTGTCCCTCAACTGTCACTATACTGTCCCTCAACTGTCCCTCAACTGTCCCTCAACTGTCCCTCAACTGTCCCTCAACTGTCCCTATACTGTCCCTATACTGTCCCTCAACTGTCCATCAACTGTCACTATACTGTCCCTCAACTGTCCCTCAACTGTCACTATACTGTCCCTATACTGTCCCTCAACTGTCCCTCAACTGTCCCTCAACTGTCCCTCAACTGTCCCTCAACTGTCCCTATACTGTCCCTCAACTGTCACTATACTGTCCCTCAACTGTCCCTCAACTGTCCCTCAACTGTCCCTCAACTGTCCCTATACTGTCCCTCAACTGTCCATCAACTGTCACTATACTGTCCCTATACTGTCCCTCAACTGTCCCTCAACTGTCCCTCAACTGTCACTATACTGTCCCTCAACTGTCCCTCAACTGTCCCTATACTGTCCCTCAACTGTCCCTCAACTGTCCCTCAACTGTCACTATACTGTCCCTCAACTGTCCCTCAACTGTCCCTCAACTGTCCCTCAACTGTCACTATACTGTCCCTCAACTGTCCCTCAACTGTCCCTCAACTGTCCCTCAACTGTCCATCAACTGTCCCTCAACTGTCCCTATACTGTCCCTCAACTGTCCCTCAACTGTCCCTCAACTGTCACTATACTGTCCCTCAACTGTCCCTCAACTGTCCCTCAACTGTCCCTCAACTGTCCCTCAACTGTCCCTCAACTGTCCCTCAACTGTCCCTCAACTGTCCCTCAACTGTCCCTCAATTGTCACTATACTGTCCCTCAACTGTCCCTCAACTGTCACTATACTGTCCCTCAACTGTCCCTCAACTGTCCCTATACTGTCCCTCAACTGTCACTATACTGTCCCTCAATTGTCACTATACTGTCCCTCAACTGTCCCTCAATTGTCACTATACTGTCCCTCAATTGTCACTATACTGTCCCTCAACTGTCCCTCAACTGTCCCTATACTGTCCCTCAATTGTCACTATACTGTCCCTCAACTGTCCCTCAATTGTCACTATACTGTCCCTCAACTGTCCCTCAACTGTCCCTATACTGTCCCTCAACTGTCACTATACTGTCCCTATACTGTCCCTCAACTGTCCCTCAACTGTCCCTCAACTGTCACTATACTGTCCCTATACTGTCCCTCAACTGTCACTATACTGTCCCTATACTGTCCCTCAACTGTCCCTCAACTGTCCCTCAACTGTCCCTCAACTGTCCCTATACTGTCCCTATACTGTCCCTCAACTGTCCCTCAACTGTCACTATACTGTCCCTATACTGTCCCTCAACTGTCACTATACTGTCCCTATACTGTCCCTCAACTGTCCCTCAACTGTCACTATACTGTCCCTCAACTGTCACTATACTGTCCCTATACTGTCCCTCAACTGTCACTATACTGTCCCTCAACTGTCCCTCAACTGTCCCTCAACTGTCACTATACTGTCCCTCAACTGTCCCTCAACTGTCACTATACTGTCCCTCAACTGTCACTATACTGTCCCTATACTGTCCCTCAACTGTCACTATACTGTCCCTCAACTGTCCCTCAACTGTCCCTCAACTGTCACTATACTGTCCCTCAACTGTCACTATACTGTCCCTATACTGTCCCTCAACTGTCACTATACTGTCCCTCAACTGTCCCTATACTGTCCCTCAACTGTCCCTCAACTGTCCCTCAACTGTCACTATACTGTCCCTATACTGTCCCTCAACTGTCCCTCAACTGTCCCTCAACTGTCCCTCAACTGTCCCTCAACTGTCCCTCAACTGTCCCTCAACTGTCCCTCAACTGTCACTATACTGTCCCTATACTGTCCCTATACTGTCCCTCAACTGTCCCTCAACTGTCCCTCAACTGTCCCTCAACTGTCCCTCAACTGTCCCTCAACTGTCACTATACTGTCCCTATACTGTCCCTATACTGTCCCTCAACTGTCACTATACTGTCCCTCAACTGTCCCTCAACTGTCCCTCAACTGTCCCTCAACTGTCCCTCAACTGTCCCTATACTGTCCCTCAACTGTCCCTCAACTGTCCCTCAACTGTCCCTCAACTGTCCCTATACTGTCCCTCAACTGTCCCTCAACTGTCCCTATACTGTCCCTCAACTGTCCCTCAACTGTCACTATACTGTCCCTCAACTGTCCCTCAACTGTCCCTCAACTGTCACTATACTGTCCCTCAACTGTCCCTCAACTGTCCCTATACTGTCCCTAAACTGTCCCTATACTGTTTTTGCTTGTGTGTATAACAGTCGGGCACTGGTTGCTTAATAAAGTCTTACATAATATCAATTCAAAGTGTATAAAGCTTTAGCTAAGTCGAAAAGAAAAGCCACATGCATTCTGTAACAACAACTATTGTATGAATGGACCAACTGTTCTGGGTGTTGTATTAACATATTGGTTTTTACTCCTCTGACTGCAGCTTGGCTTCTATTCAAATGACTCACAGCTAGTAAATCAAACAGTGAATCAGATGAGGGGTATGACTCACACTCCACAGGGCTTCACACTCCACAGGGCTTCACAGACACACAGGGCTTCACAGACACACAGGGCTTCACAGATACACAGGGCTGTCTAGGACTGGCAGTGCAGGACACAATGATTCAGAAAGACCTCACATTAACAAGGCAGAATAAAGCTCCACTAAGCCCTGTGTGTCTGTGAAGCCCTGTGTGTCTGTGAAGCCCTGTGTGTCTGTGAAGCCCTGTGTGTCTGTGAAGCCCTGTGTATCTGTGAAGCCCTGTGTATCTGTGAAGCCCTGTGTGTCTGTGAAGCCCTGTGTGTCTGTGAAGCCCTGTGTGTCTGTGAAGCCCTGTGTGTCTGTGAAGCCCTGTTTATTTAAAGTGGATTTACAAAATCCATTAAAGTTCTCAGTTGTCCTGAAATGTATTGTATATAACTGCCTTAGTGTTGGTGGATGTCACAACTTCCTCCGAAGCTGCCTCCTCTCCTTGTTCGGGCAGGCTTCAGCGTTCGTCGTCACCGGCCTTCTAGCCACTGCCGCTCCTCATCTCATCATTCCATTTGTTTTGTCTTGTTTATTACACAAACCTGGTTCATATCCCCTCATCAGTACCTGTATAAGTGTTCCCTCTGCCCCCATGTCTTTGTGGGTGATTGTTTATTGTAGAGCGTTAGTGATGTTGGGCAATTAGGCCTGGCTCGCAGACAGCGTTCCAATTCATCCCAAAGGTGCTCGATGGGGTTGAGGCCAGGGCTCTGTGCAGGCCAGTCAAACCATTTCTGTATGGACCTCACTTTGTACACGGGGGCATTGTCATGCTGAAACAGGAAAGGGCCTTCCCCAAACTGTTGCCAAAAAGTTGGAAGCACAGAATCGTCTAGAATGTCATTGTATGCTGTAGCATTAAGATTTCCCTTCACTGGAACTAAGGGGCCTGAGCCATGAAAAACAGCCCCATACCATTATTCCTCCTCCACCAAACTTTACAGGTGGCACTATGCATTCGGGCAGGTAGCGTTTTCCTGGCATCCGCCAAACCCATATTCGTCCGTCAGACTGCCAGATGGTGAAGCGTGATTCATCACTCCAGAGAACGTGTTTCCACTGCTTCAGAGTGGTGGCGAGCTTTACACCACTCCAGCCGACGTTTGGCATTGCACATGGTGATCTTAGGCTTGTGTGCGGCTGCTCGGCCATGGAAACCCATTTCATGAAGCCCCTGACAAACAGTTCTTGCACTGACTTTGCTTCCAGAGGCAGTTTGGAACTCGGTAGTGAGTGTTGCAACTGAGGACAGACAGCTTTTGTGCGCTACGCGCTTCAGCACTCAGCGGTGCCGTTCTGTGAGCTTGTGTGGCCTACCACTTCGCGGCTGAGCCGTTGTTGCTCCTAGACATTTCCACTTCACAATAACAGCACTTACAGTTGACCGGGGCAACCCTAGCAGGGCAGACATTTTTACGAACTGACTTGTTGGAAAGGTGGCATCCTATGATGGTGCCACGTTGAAAGTCACTGAGCTCTTCAGTGAGGCCATTCTACTGCCAATGTTTGTCTATGGAGATTGCATGGCTGCGTGCTCGATTTTATACACCTGTCAGCAACGGGTGCGGCTGAAATAGCCGAATACACTCATTTGAAGGGGTGTCCACATACTTTTGTATATATAGTGTATATAAACGAAACATGTGAAGTGTTGGTCCCATGTTTCATGAGCTGAAATAAAATATCCCAGAAATGTTCCATACACACAAAAAACTTATTTCTCTCAAATGTTCTGCACAAATGTGTTTACGTCCCTGTTAGTGAGCATTTCTCATTTGACTAGATAATCCATCCACCTGACAGGTGTGGCATATCAAGAAGCTGATTAAACAGCCTGATCATTACACAGGTGCACCTTGTGCTGGGGGCAATAAAAAGTTACTCTAAAATGTGCAGTTTTGTCACACAACACAATGCCACAGATGTCTCAAGTTTTGAGGGAGCGTGCAATTGGCATGTTGACTGCAGGAATGTCCACCAGAGCTGTTGCCAGAGAATTTAATGTTCATTTCACTATCATGAACCACAGACCACGTGTAACCAAGCCAGCCCAGGACCTCCACATCCGGCTTCTTCACCTGTGGGATCGTCTGAGACCAGCCACCCGGACAGCTGATGAAACTGTTGGTTTGCACAACTGTAGAATTTGACATTTTTGCATGTTGCGTTTATATTTTTGTTTAGTGTATATTTTAGCAATTACATTTAATTTTGATACTTAAACATATTTAAAACCAAATACTTTTTACTCAGGTAGTATTTAACTGGGTGACTTTCACTTTTACTTGAGTCATTTTCTATGAAGGTATCTTTACTTTTACTCAAGTATGACAATTGGGTACTTTTTCCACCACTGTTTGTAGCCTAACATTTGCAAAGACATTGAAGTTATCGGCAGTCACAGAGAAACAGATAAACATCTTGATTGAATGTTTAGATCTTCTGTGTATAAAGTAATGTGGTAGGGGAAAAAACACATCTAAAAAACACGTATCTGTTCGAGTGGCCTGAGGAGGTCGGTAAATAACGACAGTTTTCAAGTTCAAATTTAGTAACGATGGTTTTGGGAAACAGCTCAGAGATTTAATGATGCTCCTACGAGGGTTCTAACGATGAACTTAGCGTTAAGATGCTTTTGGAAAACCAGGCCCTCTACTGTAGAGTAGAGTAGAATAGAGAGGAGTAAAGTTCAGTACAGTAAACAGTAGAGCACACTAGAGTGGAGTACTATTATGTCTACGTACTCTACTCTACTCTACTCTACTCTACTCTACTCTACTCTACTCTACTCTACTCTACTCTACTCTACTCTACTCTACTCTGCTCTGCTCTGCTCTGCTCTGCTCTGCTCTGCTCTGCTCTGCTCTATTCTACTCTACTATACTATAATGTACTCTACTATACTCTACTCTACCACACTACTATACTCTACTATACTCTACTATACTATACTATACTCTACTGTACTACTGTACTGTAATGTACTGTACTCTACTATACTATAATGTACTCTACTATACTCTACTCTATCACACTACTATACTCTACTATACTCTACTCTACCACACTACTATACTCTACTATACTATACTATACTCTACTATACTCTACTATACTCTACTATACTCTACTGTACTACTGTACTGTAATGTACTGTACTCTACTATACTATAATGTACTCTACTATACTCTACTCTACCACACTACTATACTCTACTATACTCTACTATACTATACTGTACTCTACTATGCTCTACTATACTATACTATACGATACTATACTATATTATACTCTACTGTACTCTACTGTACTGTACTATACTATACTATACTATACTCTACTGTACTGTACTGTACTCCTCTGAGCTCTACTGTGCTGTACTGTGCTCTACTGTACTATACTCTACTGTGCTGTACTCTACTCTACTGTACTATACTCTACTGTGCTGTACTGTGATGTTGAAACTTGTGAAACATAGACGTCTTTGATTGATTCAGATTTGATCTGGTCCGGACCAACCAAATATGGTCTTGTTTGGTGATGGAGCTCATTAAATAGCCAGTGCATAGAATACCCAAATATGCAAAGAAGGATTCTGTTACGAAACTTTGCATCTGAACAGTTCTTCCAGTAAATGTGTTTTTGTAAAATATCAAGTGTAAATAGTTAAAAGTAGCTCTTGTGAATAGAGTTGTATGGTTTGTTAAACTTCAAATCAATGGTTTTTGTTTGCCCTTGACCGGATATGCGCTAACCCAGCATATCTCCCAAAATCGAATGTTAAAGGGAAATTTCACCACAGCTCCATTTCACTGTATATGCTATTAATATGTTATTAACATATCATATGTGACATGAAAATCGATAATTTCCTCACTACACGCAAATACGAGCGTTTCTGTATCTCACTGGTAGAAACGGGCCATATAAATTTTTCTGGTTGTAAGCAAACCACAATATCTAGAATTCAGAGTGATTTCAGGACGTCGATGACCGCCACGTGGAGGAAATACCAAAATGTCTGTGTTTGTAGCCAGCACTTTCAGACAGATTATTTCGAAACGGAACTGAAGTCTCAACTGATGTTGACAAGTGATGCTATTCCATCGATTTTCCCCTTCACTTCAAAGCAGAATGCATCTGATCAGCAGAAACGAGAACAAGCTGAGGTGAGGTAACTAGCTAGCTAGCGAACTACAAGAGAACAAGCTGAGGTAAGGTAACTAGCTAGCTAGCGAACTACAAGAGAACAAGCTGAGGTAAGGTAACTAGCTAGCTAGCGAACTACAAGAGAACAAGCTGAGGTAAGGTAACTAGCTAGCTAGCGAACTACAAGAGAACAAGCTGAGGTAAGGTAACTAGCTAGCTAGCGAACTACAAGAGAACAAGCTGAGGTAAGGTAACTAGCTAGCTAGCGAACTACAAGAGAACAAGCTGAGGTAAGGTAACTAGCTAGCTAGCGAACTACAAGAGAACAAGCTGAGGTAAGGTAACTAGCTAGCTAGCGAACTACAAGAGAACAAGCTGAGGTAAGGTAACTAGCTAGCTAGCGAACTACAAGAGAACAAGCTGAGGTAAGGTAACTAGCTAGCTAGCGAACTACAAGAGAACAAGCTGAGGTAAGGTAACTAGCTAGCTAGCGAACTACAAGATAACAAGCTGAGGTAAGGTAACTAGCTAGCTAGCGAACTACAAGAGAACAAGCTGAGGTAAGGTAACTAGCTAGCTAGCGAACTACAAGAGAACAAGCTGAGGTAAGGTAACTAGCTAGCTAGCGAACTACAAGAGAACAAGCTGAGGTAAGGTAACTAGCTAGCTAGCGAACTACAAGAGAACAAGCTGAGGTAAGGTAACTAGCTAGCTAGCGAACTACATTTGTTTGTTTATCTAAACCAAAATCTAGCTAGCTAGCTTTCATAATACGCTGGCTAGATTCAATGTAATTAGCCAGCTGCTATCTGGTGATGTGATTTGTAACTTTGCAAGCTAACATTAGCTACGTTAGGTTACGTTAGCTACAGCATATCGGACCGTATCTAACCATTAGCTAGCTAGCTAACTAACTACCGCAGAGGCTATCGTGACTACGTGTTCTATTTAGGATCCCAACAACATCTACAACTGCATCAACATCAAGCTCATCAACAGGAACTAGTGTAAGTCACCTTTACTAAATCTTTCCACGACTCCATGATGAGCACATCAATATACTGGAGTGAGGCCTAAACCAGATCCATGTCTTGTTGTCATAGTTGGTGTGTTTTCTGAGTGGAACAAAACACATACCAGTCTACTGCACCCTTTATCATTTACAGATGAACATGGTTTATTGTATGGTTACACATCCTCACGATCAGTCTTCATGTTCTACACATCCTCACGATCAGTCTTCATGTTCTACACATCCTCAGGATCAGTCTTCATGTTCTACACATCCTCAGGATCAGTCTTCATGTTCTACACATCCTCAGGATCCGTCTTCATGTTTTACACATCCTCATGATCAGTCTTCATGTTCTACACATCCTCATGATCAGTCTTCATGTTCTACACATCCTCATGATCAGTCTTCATGTTCTACACATCCTCATGATCAGTCTCCATGTTCTACACATCCTCATGATCCGTCTTCATGTTCTACACATCCTCATGATCAGTCTTCATGTTCTACACATCCTCATGATCCGTCTTCATGTTCTACACATCCTCATGATCAGTCTTCATGTTCTACACATCCTCATGATCAGTCTTCATGTTCTACACATCCTCATGATCAGTCTTCATGTTCTACACATCCTCATGATCAGTCTTCATGTTCTACACGTCCTCATGATCAGTCTTCATGTTCTACACATCCTCATGATCAGTCTTCATGTTCTACACGTCCTCATGATCAGTCTCCATGTTCTACACATCCTCATGATCAGTCTCCATGTTCTACACATCCTCATGATCAGTCTCCATGTTCTACACATCCTCAGGATCAGTCTTCATGTTCTACACATCCTCATGATCAGCCTTCATGAGCTGTGTGGAGTGCAAAACCCATCACTTCAGGGTGAGGATTGTCCACCTGGCTGTGGAGTGCAGAAAGGGCCAGACGGTTGTCCACCTGGCTGTGGAGTGCAGAAAGGGCCAGACGGTTGTCCACCTGGCTGTGGAGTGCAGAAAGGGCCAGACGGTTGTCCACCTGGCTGTGGAGTGCAGAAAGGGCCAGACGGTTGTCCACCTGGCTGTGGAGTGCAGAAAGGGCCAGACAGTTGTCCACGTGGCTGTGGAGTGCAGAAAGGGCCAGACGGTTGTCCACCTGGCTGTGGAGTGCAGAAAGGACCAGACGGTTGTCCACCTGGCTGTGGAGTGCAGAAAGGACCAGACGCTTGTCCACCTGGCTGTGGAGTGCAGAAAGGACCAGACGGTTGTCTACAAGAAGCCAGAGTCACAGCCCCCCCCAAACCCAACATCCCTGCCAACATCGCCACAGCGCCAAAGCCTGCTAAACCAGCTGCCATTAGCCAACACAAGGTTCACCAGCTGAAGAACATTCTGGAACCTGCCTGGAACATTCAACCAACACAACATCCATATTCAGTTAGACTGATATTATAGTATAATATAGAATGCCTAGTATGCTCACAACTGCATTGTGGTCTAGATATTGCTAGCTGTTGTACATATGTATATAATGGTGTTTAATTAAAATATACATATAATCATTTTTACAAGTGTACTGACAAGTGACTAAATGATTCCAGCTGCATCAGAAACCAATAGAGTGTCGACTTCAACTGCTGGATCAATTCATTGTGATATTCATGAAATGTTCTTGGATGAACTAGCTTCAGCTGTACTGCTAAAACAAAATATGCAGGGAGTTGCAGGGAGTTGGTGTATCATTTAAACTTTCATTTGTTGGCAAGTAAACATGTTTCAATTAAAACAGTAGATGAGTCTATCAATATAGCAAATCTGTAGACATGGCTTGTGTTCAAGACAGACCGAGGTGAGTTTACACAGCAGTATGCAGGAACAATTATGGCAATGTATGACAATATATATACACAGTAGAATAAAAATATACTAACGCCTATAATAAATACTGTGATGTGTCCGTAATCTTTGGAGGGAGCTGAAAGTCTGTATTGCCCAGCGACAGCCTCGAAACCTGAAGGATCTGGAGAAGGTCTGCATGGAGGAGTGGGCCAAAATCCCTGCTGCAGTGTGTGCAAACCTGGTCAAGACCTACAGGAAATGTATGATCTCTGTGATTGCAAACAAAGGTTTCTGTACCAAATATTAAGTTATGCTTTTCTGATGTATCAAATACTTATGTCATGCAATAAAATGCAAATTAATTACTTAAAAATCATACAATGTGATTTTCTGGATTTTTGTTTTAGATTCCGTCTCTCACAGTTGAAGTGTACCTATGATAAAAAATTACAGACCTCTACATGCTTTGTAAGTAGGAAAACCTGCAAAATCAGCAGTGTATCAAATACTTGTTCTCTCCACTGTATATACTGGTGGTGCAGTGATGTGTTCGGAGTCACTTTGATACAAGGGTTGTTATGGGACCTTTCAGATCTCCTCTTGAGAGTCATCAACTTCTTTGTATCCAAGCGTTATTATCTGTGAGAGAAAGACGAAAACGTAATTCCACATTCATGGGCAATCGTTATGTACTGTCTGTATTACTACTGTGGCAGCATGGGGTAGAATATGAGACATCTCACAGAAACACGTTAGCTAGCTAGCTACAACACACAGGTCTAGTTACTCAGACTAATGTGAGACATCTCACAGACACACGTTAGCTAGCTAGCTACAACACACAGGTATAGTTACTCAGACTAATATGAGACATCTCACAGAAACACGTTAGCTAGCTAGCTACAACACACAGGTCTAGTTACTCAGACTAATGTGAGACATCTCACAGACACACGTTAGCTAGCTAGCTACAACACACAGGTATAGTTACTCAGACTAATATGAGACATCTCACAGAAACACGTTAGCTAGCTAGCTACAACACACAGGTATAGTTACTCAGACTAATATGAGACATCTCACAGAAACACGCTAGCTAGCTAGCTACAACACACAGGTATAGTTAGACTAATATGAGATATCTCACAGAAACACGCTAGCTAGCTAGCTACAACACACAGGTATAGTTACTAAGACTAATATGAGACATCAAGCCAAAGTCTCTCCATCATCATCAAAACGTTTCTCCAGTTTTGCTCCAAATGAGAGGCACTGAGACTAGCTAGGCTAGTTAGGTAGCCTGCTATAACGTTAGACTACAGTACATTTTAGGTATTGTAAACACAGCTAGTTAGCTAAACATGGCTAGCTTGGCTTGTAGTGGTACTAGCAAGCCCTGTTATGGCCGAACCGATCACCAAATCGTGCTGTACTGAACAACACCGCCTTGTGTTAAAAGAGAGCTTATATTGCTAGCTAGCTACCAACAGCAAAACAACTTACTAGTTTGTCATTTGCCCTCCTGGTCCAGTTGGTCTGCAGTGACCCTCTCCATTAAGAACTGTCCGTGATTTAATTAGTTGCAGACACAGACATTCTTCTTCTGTCGGCATGGCTGGACAGCACAAGCATGCAACCATTTGTGATTGCGCAATCAGCGAAACACAAAAGGCCACAATAGTTGCTACAAAACATGACTCCATTCATTTTTTAGATTAGACAGCAGGCTCAATCATCCAATGACCATTGGTTGAACTCTCCCGGCGTGAAAATACCGCTATAGTGCATAATTATGTCTGAAACACCCACTCATCACTAAGACTTATGCAGGGAGACCGGAAAAAGAACCCAAATAGTGTCTAGTGGTGAGGTTTCCCTTTATGGAGAAAAAAAATATCAAAAAATAACAATAGGTTTCGCTGTGAATTCCTAATAATTGTGGAAAAACACTACTCAGATCTATAATTTCACAATTTTTCACATTACATCTTCCTGCTCCTTACGTTTGTTGCCTTGGTCTGTGATGAAGGGAAGAGGGTTTGGGGCTATGACCAGACCAAACAGTTTGCAGAACAGCACTCCAAACACTGCTACAGCCAGGCCCTTGTGCTGTGTGTGGTCCAGGAAGTTCACTGGGCTGCGGATCAAACAGGAGAATATTTAGAACCAGGATGTTAGAACCAAGCTGCTTCAGGTTTGATAGATGATATAATGGCAGGGGAACGCAACAGTGTGGACAGCAGGATTGGGGGTAAATATCATTTAAATAAATACAAAAAAAAATCCTTTTGGGAATTCACTTTCCCACAGAGGGCAGGATTAGGACCCCAGTTAAAGGTATTTAAAACATGCTGTTGTTGAAGTCTAAGATTATAATATGGGGTAAGAGAAAGGGATCTCACCTGAGTAACCCTGGGACTCCTTTCCGCCCGTTCGCCAGCTTCATCCTCCTGGCCAGGAACGCTAGGATCAACATGACCACCAGCTGCAGCACAGGACAGGAGACATTTTAGTTAGCCCAGTTAGTCACATCTGTCTGGTCCTTCTGCCCGACCCCATATGACCCTTGACCTCTGACACTTGTGCAGCTGTGGACCCCCTGCCTTCACCTCAGTCCTCTTGGGGACCCCCTGCCCTTTCCCCTGGGTCAGACCAAAAGACCCCACAACAAAAGGGCTTCCCCCAGGCTATGATCTGACTGGGACACCATTAGTCAGGACTATTATGGTATGGTGCCTGGCCTTTAATTCCAGTAAAAGCACATTACATTGAGTACAAGGAGTGGAATGTTGAACTAAACAGACTGGTACCCAGACTATACCAAGGAGTGGAATGTTAGACTGGTATCATCTCCGCAAATTAACGGCGAGCAGTTATTTACTTAGACGTCAAAGTAAACTTCTAAACTGTAGTTTAGTTGTGAACTGGAGCATGCTACAGGTTCACTGGGTATATACATCAGGTTCCAGTAAGTCCTTACAGAGCAAACCAATGGTGTTGAAATCATATTGTAATCTTATCTACAGGAAAGACCATGGTATATTGACCTAGACAACCTTATCATATAAGAGTAGCCGTGTTGCCGATGGCTTTATACAGTATCAGATAGTCATTTACACATGGGATTACAGCATGTGAGTGTGGCTGAAATGGTGGTGAAAACGTGACGGGGATAGAGAGTGAGGTGTGTGTGTGTGTGTCTGTGTGTGTGTGTGTTTGTGTGTGTGTGTGTGTCTGTGTGTGTGTGTGTGTGTGTGTGTGTGTGTGTGTGTGTCTGTGTGTTTGTGTGTGTGTGTGTGTGTGTTTGTGTGTGTGTGTGTGTGTGTGTTTGTGTGTGTGTGTGTGTGTGTGTGTGTGTGTCTGTGTGTGTGTCTGTGTGTGTGTATGTGTGTGTGTCTGTGTGTGTGTGTGTGTGTGTGTGTGTGTGTGTGTGTGTGTGTGTGTGTGTGTGTGTGTGTGTGTGTGTGTGTGTGTGTGTGTGTGTGTGTGTGTGTGTGTGTGTGTGTGTGTGTGCGTGCGTGTGTCTGCCGGCCTGTCTGTCTGTCGGTCTGTGTGTGTGTGAAGTGGGAATGACATAATGGTGTCATAATGGACTTTTCACACATCCACCATAGTTCTGAAAGCTGATCAAATATCAGAGCCATAACAGGTTGAGGTGGACAGAACCAGAGCCATAACAGGTTGAGGTGGGCAGAGCCATAACAGGTTGAGGTGGGCAGAGCCAGAGCCATAACAGGTTGAGGTGGGCAGAGCCATAACAGGTTGAGGTGGGCAGAGCCATAACAGGTTGAGGTGGGCAGAGCCATAACAGGTTGAGGTGGGCAGAGCCATAACAGGTTGAGGTGGGCAGAGCCATAACAGGTTGAGGTGGGCAGAGCCAGAGCCATAACAGGTTGAGGTGGACAGAGCCAGAGCCATAACAGGTTGAGGTGGGCAGAGCCAGACCAGGTTGAGGTGGGCAGAGCCATAACAGTCAGGTTGAGGTGGACAGAGCCAGAGCCATAACAGTCAGGTTGAGGTGGACAGAGCCAGAGCCATAACAGGTTGAGGTGGGCAGAGCCATAACAGGTTGAGGTGGGCAGAGCCATAACAGGTTGAGGTGGGCAGAGCCATAACAGGTTGAGGTGGGCAGAGCCATAACAGGTTGAGGTGGGCAGAGCCAGACCAGTCAGGTTGAGGTGGGCAGAGCCATAACAGGTTGAGGTGGGCAGAGCCAGACCAGTCAGGTTGAGGTGGGCAGAGCCATAACAGGTTGAGGTGGGCAGAGCCATAACAGGTTGAGGTGGGCAGAGCCAGACCAGTCAGGTTGAGGTGGGCAGAGCCATAACAGGTTGAGGTGGGCAGAGCCATAACAGGTTGAGGTGGGCAGAGCCATAACAGGTTGAGGTGGGCAGAGCCAGACCAGTCAGGTTGAGGTGGGCAGAGCCATAACAGGTTGAGGTGGGCAGAGCCATAACAGGTTGAGGTGGGCAGAGCCATAACAGGTTGAGGTGGGCAGAGCCATAACAGGTTGAGGTGGGCAGAGCCATAACAGGTTGAGGTGGGCAGAGCCATAACAGGTTGAGGTGGGCAGAGCCAGACCAGGTTGAGGTGGACAGAGCCATAACAGGTTGAGGTGGGCAGAGCCATAACAGGTTGAGGTGGGCAGAGCCATAACAGGTTGAGGTGGGCAGAGCCATAACAGGTTGAGGTGGGCAGAGCCATAACAGGTTGAGGTGGGCAGAGCCATAACAGGTTGAGGTGGGCAGAGCCATAACAGGTTGAGGTGGGCAGAGCCATAACAGGTTGAGGTGGGCAGAACCATAACAGGTTGAGGTGGGCAGAGCCACAACAGGTTGAGGTGGGCAGAGCCATAACAGGTTGAGGTGGACAGAGCCATAACAGGTTGAGGTGGGCAGAGCCATAACAGGTTGAGGTGGGCAGAGCCATAACAGGTTGAGGTGGGCAGAGCCATAACAGGTTGAGGTGGGCAGAGCCATAACAGGTTGAGGTGGGCAGAGCCATAACAGGTTGAGGTGGGCAGAGCCATAACAGGTTGAGGTGGGCAGAGCCATAACAGGTTGAGGTGGACAGAGCCATAACAGGTTGAGGTGGGCAGAGCCATAACAGGTTGAGGTGGACAGAGCCAGACCAGTCAGGTTGAGGTGGACAGAGCCATAACAGGTTGAGGTGGACAGAGCCATAACAGGTTGAGGTGGGCAGAGCCATAACAGGTTGAGGTGGACAGAGCCATAACAGGTTGAGGTGGACAGAACCATAACAGGTTGAGGTGGGCAGAGCCATAACAGGTTGAGGTGGACAGAGCCATAACAGGTTGAGGTGGACAGAACCATAACAGGTTGAGGTGGGCAGAGCCATAACAGGTTGAGGTGGACAGAGCCATAACAGGTTGAGGTGGGCAGAGCCATAACAGGTTGAGGTGGACAGAGCCATAACAGGTTGAGGTGGACAGAACCATAACAGGTTGAGGTGGGCAGAGCCATAACAGGTTGAGGTGGCAGAGCCATAACAGGTTGAGGTGGGCAGAGCCATAACAGGTTGAGGTGGGCAGAGCCATAACAGGTTGAGGTGGGCAGAGCCATAACAGGTTGAGGTGGGCAGAGCCATAACAGGTTGAGGTGGGCAGAGCCATAACAGGTTGAGGTGGGCAGAGCCATAACAGGTTGAGGTGGGCAGAGCCATAACAGGTTGAGGTGGGCAGAGCCATAACAGGTTGAGGTGGGCAGAGCCATAACAGGTTGAGGTGGGCAGAGCCATAACAGGTTGAGGTGGGCAGAGCCATAACAGGTTGAGGTGGGCAGAGCCATAACAGGTTGAGGTGGACAGAGCCATAACAGGTTGAGGTGGGCAGAGCCATAACAGGTTGAGGTGGGCAGAGCCATAACAGGTTGAGGTGGGCAGAGCCATAACAGGTTGAGGTGGGCAGAGCCATAACAGGTTGAGGTGGGCAGAGCCATAACAGGTTGAGGTGGGCAGAGCCATAACAGGTTGAGGTGGGCAGAGCCATAACAGGTTGAGGTGGACAGAGCCATAACAGGTTGAGGTGGGCAGAGCCATAACAGGTTGAGGTGGACAGAGCCAGACCAGTCAGGTTGAGGTGGACAGAGCCATAACAGGTTGAGGTGGGCAGAGCCATAACAGGTTGAGGTGGACAGAGCCATAACAGGTTGAGGTGGACAGAACCATACCAGTCAGGTTGAGGTGGACAGAGCCATAACAGGTTGAGGTGGGCAGAGCCATAACAGGTTGAGGTGGACAGAGCCATAACAGGTTGAGGTGGGCAGAGCCATAACAGGTTGAGGTGGGCAGAGCCATAACAGGTTGAGGTGGGCAGAGCCATAACAGGTTGAGGTGGGCAGAGCCATAACAGGTTGAGGTGGGCAGAGCCATAACAGGTTGAGGTGGGCAGAGCCATAACAGGTTGAGGTGGGCAGAGCCATAACAGGTTGAGGTGGGCAGAGCCATAACAGGTTGAGGTGGGCAGAGCCATAACAGGTTGAGGTGGGCAGAGCCATAACAGGTTGAGGTGGGCAGAGCCATAACAGGTTGAGGTGGGCAGAGCCATAACAGGTTGAGGTGGGCAGAGCCATAACAGGTTGAGGTGGGCAGAGCCATAACAGGTTGAGGTGGGCAGAGCCATAACAGGTTGAGGTGGGCAGAGCCATAACAGGTTGAGGTGGGCAGAGCCATAACAGGTTGAGGTGGGCAGAGCCAGACCAGTCAGGTTGAGGTGGGCAGAGCCATAACAGGTTGAGGTGGGCAGAGCCATAACAGGTTGAGGTGGGCAGAGCCATAACAGGTTGAGGTGGGCAGAGCCAGACCAGTCAGGTTGAGGTGGGCAGAGCCATAACAGGTTGAGGTGGGCAGAGCCATAACAGGTTGAGGTGGGCAGAGCCATAACAGGTTGAGGTGGGCAGAGCCATAACAGGTTGAGGTGGGCAGAGCCATAACAGGTTGAGGTGGGCAGAGCCATAACAGGTTGAGGTGGGCAGAGCCATAACAGGTTGAGGTGGGCAGAGCCATAACAGGTTGAGGTGGGCAGAGCCATAACAGGTTGAGGTGGGCAGAGCCATAACAGGTTGAGGTGGGCAGAGCCAGACCAGTCAGGTTGAGGTGGGCAGAGCCATAACAGGTTGAGGTGGGCAGAGCCATAACAGGTTGAGGTGGGCAGAGCCATAACAGGTTGAGGTGGACAGAGCCATAACAGGTTGAGGTGGGCAGAGCCAGACCAGTCAGGTTGAGGTGGGCAGAGCCATAACAGGTTGAGGTGGACAGAGCCATAACAGGTTGAGGTGGGCAGAGCCATAACAGGTTGAGGTGGGCAGAGCCATAACAGGTTGAGGTGGGCAGAGCCAGACCAGTCAGGTTGAGGTGGGCAGAGCCATAACAGGTTGAGGTGGGCAGAGCCATAACAGGTTGAGGTGGGCAGAGCCATAACAGGTTGAGGTGGGCAGAGCCATAACAGGTTGAGGTGGGCAGAGCCATAACAGGTTGAGGTGGGCAGAGCCAGACCAGTCAGGTTGAGGTGGGCAGAGCCATAACAGGTTGAGGTGGGCAGAGCCATAACAGGTTGAGGTGGGCAGAGCCATAACAGGTTGAGGTGGACAGAGCCATAACAGGTTGAGGTGGACAGAGCCATAACAGGTTGAGGTGGGCAGAGCCATAACAGGTTGAGGTGGGCAGAGCCATAACAGGTTGAGGTGGGCAGAGCCAGACCAGTCAGGTTGAGGTGGGCAGAGCCATAACAGGTTGAGGTGGGCAGAGCCATAACAGGTTGAGGTGGGCAGAGCCATAACAGGTTGAGGTGGGCAGAGCCATAACAGGTTGAGGTGGGCAGAGCCATAACAGGTTGAGGTGGGCAGAGCCATAACAGGTTGAGGTGGGCAGAGCCATAACAGGTTGAGGTGGGCAGAGCCATAACAGGTTGAGGTGGGCAGAGCCATAACAGGTTGAGGTGGGCAGAGCCATAACAGGTTGAGGTGGGCAGAGCCATAACAGGTTGAGGTGGGCAGAGCCATAACAGGTTGAGGTGGGCAGAGCCATAACAGGTTGAGGTGGGCAGAGCCATAACAGGTTGAGGTGGGCAGAGCCATAACAGGTTGAGGTGGACAGAGCCATAACAGGTTGAGGTGGGCAGAGCCATAACAGGTTGAGGTGGGCAGAGCCATAACAGGTTGAGGTGGGCAGAGCCAGACCAGTCAGGTTGAGGTGGGCAGAGCCATAACAGGTTGAGGTGGGCAGAGCCAGACCAGTAAGGTTTAAAGCTAGACTAGAGAGAGGTAGGACTGACTCAGATATGAGAGGACACTAAAGCCGGGGGTACACTACATGATTTTGGGCCTGATTTAGCTTTCCCAGACAAGTTTTTGACATCGGAGACAGAATCATGGGACGCACGGTCGTCACGATGCTCGTCAGAGACACAATCTGAGGGCTACCGATCCCGTCTTTGAGCGGTCCCAGACGTCCCGATATTTTTGGTGTCAAATTGTTAGAGCTCTGAAGTTCACAAACAATGTTATTAAATTCAAAATGTTGGCTAGATATTTCAACGCTGTATGGGAAGCATGAATGTCTGACAGAAAACTTTATTACGCCGTTTTGAGTTTGTAGCTACATGAACAATCTAATCACATCATAGTTTTTGCGAGACGGCGTGGTATCGAGAATCATCACGACCAAGTGCAGAATCCTGTAGTGTGTTATCCCAGTCTGTACCAGATAGTTTAGTCTGGGCACCACTACATTGGCAAGACAAAAAAACTAGTTGTTGAATACGATGTTAACATTTTGAAAGTCGTGTAGTGTACGCCTGGCACAACAGAGAATTATGGGTACTGTAGTACATCATGGACTTACAGACAACAGAGAATTATGGGTACTGTAGTACATCATGGACTTACAGACAACAGAGAATTATGGGTACTGTAGTACATCATGGACTTACAGGCAACAGAGAATTATGGGTACTGTAGTACATAATGGACTTACAGATATGGCAGAGATGCAGATGTGGTAGAGTCTATCGTCAGCTGTAGGGTCACATGGTGGGATTACTCTGCAAAGTAACATTCACAAACACAGAAACAATGCATTATGGGTACTGTAGTTCTAGTACAGCTGTATATAATGTAATGCTTCATGATAATGCTATAATTCTTCATAGTAATGCTATAATGCTTGATGGTAATGCTATAAGGCTTAATAGTAATCCTACAATTCTTCATGGTAATGCTATAATGCTTGATGGTAATGCTATAAGGCTTAATAGTAATCCTACAATGCTTCATAGTAATACTATAATGCTTCTCTGCAACGCTATAATGCTTCATAGTAATGCTATAATGCGTCATGGTAATGCTACAATGCTTCAAAGTAATACTATAATGCTTCATGGTAATTATATAATGCTTCATAGTAATGCTATAATGCTTCATAGTAATGCTATAATGCTTCATAGTAATACTATAATGCTTCATGGTAATACTATAATGCTTCATAGAATGGGTACTGTAGCGTTAATGCTATTGCTTGGGAAAGGTCAGAGAGGAATATACTAGAACATCTTTGGCATTACTGGGCCACATAGTAAAGCCAGCAGTACTAGGCTTCATAGTAAAGCTACCATAGCAGTAATGCTAGCCGATATGCTAGCAGTAATGGTGGGATTGATAGGCCTTACTGGGCCTCATAGTAAGCTAATGCTAGCCGATATGCTAGCAGTAATGGTGGGATAGATAGGCCTTACTGGGCCTCATAGTAAGCTAATGCTAGCCGATATGCTAGCAGTAATGCTAGCAGGGAATCCCAGGGATATATTGTGAGTGATATGTAGGCCTACAGGGTCATATTCATTAGGACACAGCATAGCAACATATTTTGCAACTGAAATGAAAAATTTGCTATTCTTATTGGACAAGTTCAGGCGGTCTCTCCTAGTCAGTTTTTTTTTTTTCATTTGTGCCTAATGAATAAGACCCAGGCCTGCCAGAGCAGGGAGGAATGGCTGACAGACTGACTGAGGTGCTGCAGGATCTGAGTGTTACTAAACCTAGTGACTGTTACTAAGCTAAACTATCAGGATCTGACTGTTACTAAACCTAGTGACTGTTACTAAGCTAAACTATCAGGATCTGAGTGTTACTAAACCTAGTGACTGTTACTAAGCTAAACTATCAGTATCTGAGTGTTACTAAACCTAGTGACTCTTACTAAGCTAAACTATCAGTATCTGACTGTTACTAAACCTAGTGACTGTTACTAAGCTAAACTATCAGGATCTGAGTGTTACTAAACCTAGTGACTGTTACTAAGCTAAACTATCAGGATCTGACTGTTACTAAACCTAGTGACTGTTACTAAGCTAAACTATCAGTATCTGAGTGTTACTAAACCTAGTGACTGTTACTAAGCTAAACTATCAGTATCTGAGTGTTACTAAACCTAGTGACTGTTACTAAGCTAAACTATCAGGATCTGACTGTTACTAAACCTAGTGACTGTTACTAAGCTAAACTATCAGGATCTGAGTGTTACTAAACCTAGTGACTGTTACTAAGCTAAACTATCAGGATCTGAGTGTTACTAAACCTAGTGACTGTTACTAAGCTAAACTATCAGTATCTGAGTGTTACTAAACCTAGTGACTGTTACTAAGCTAAACTATCAGTATCTGAGTGTTACTAAACCTAGTGACTGTTACTAAGCTAAACTATCAGGATCTGAGTGTTACTAAACCTAGTGACTGTTACTAAGCTAAACTATCAATCAAATGTATTTATAAAGCCTTTTTACATCAGCAGATGTCACAAAGAAACCCAGCCTAAAACCCCAAACAGCAAGCGATGTATCTGAGTGTGACTAAACCTATCATACACGATCATTACTAAACCTAGAGCAACAGGACCTTTGAAGTGGATGTGTTTATGCAGCCAGAATACATTTAGCAGACGCTCTTATCCAGAGCGACTTACAGTTCGTGAGTGCATACAGTTTTCATACTGGCCCCCCGTGGGAATCGAACCCACAACCCTGGTGTTGCAAGCGCCATGCTCTAACAACTGAGCTACAGGGGACTACATCCACTAGTCTCAGTAAATCACAGCATCATCATGGACAACAGCAGTGGAATCCACATTACGCTGCAGACATTTGACTAGTCAGAAAACATTAAGCCTAAGGAGTGAAGGTAAAAAGTATTTGCCACCCTCATTCCATGATAAACATTGTAAAAACATAACGAGGGGTGAAAGTAAAGAAGCTCACACAACATAGCTATAATCAGACTGAAAAGACTTGAATAACATCATATCTTATGTACACTCAAACAGTTTCCTATTCTGTAAGGTCTGTCTGGCCACAACTGGAACTGGAGAATCCGTAGAAAAGCACACTTACGTAACATTTAGTTTAGTCCATCATTTACTAGTTAATCACCTCCAGGCTTCAGCCACATCTACTGTATGGAGATACTAGTTAATCACACTGACCACCTCCAGGCTTCAGCCACATCTACTGTATGGAGATACTAGTTAATCACACTGACCACCTCCAGGCTTCAGCCATGTCTACTCTATGGAGATACCAGTTAATCACACTGAACACATTCAGGCTTCAGCCATGTCTACTGTACTGAGATATTAGGGCTTCAGCCATGTCTAATGTATTGAGATATTAGGGCTTCAGCCATGTCTACTGTATGGAGATACTAGTTAATCACACTGACCACCTCCAGGCTTCAGCCATGTCTACTGTATGGAGATATTAGGGCTTCAGCCATGTCTACTCTATGGAGATATTAGTTAATCACACTGAACACATTCAGGCTTCAGCCACATCTACTGTATGGAGATATTAGGGCTTCAGCCATGTCTAATGTATTGAGATATTAGGGCTTCAGCCATGTCTACTGTATGGAGATATTAGGGCTTCAGCCATGTCTACTCTATGGAGATATTAGGGCTTCAGCCATGTCTACTGTATGGAGATATTAGGGCTTCAGCCATGTCTACTGTATGGAGATATTCAGGCTTCAGCCATGTCTAATGTATTGAGATATTAGGGCTTCAGCCATGTCTACTGTATGGAGATACTAGTTAAGCACACTGAACACCTCCAGGCTTCAGCCATGTCTAATGTATGGAGATATTAGGGCTTCAGCCATGTCTACTCTATGGAGATATTAGTTAATCACACTGAACACCTCCAGGCTTCAGCCATGTCTAATGTATGGAGATATTAGTGCTTCAGCCACGTCTATTGTTGGGAGATATTAGGGCTTAAGCCATGTCTACTCTATGGAGATATTAGGGCTTCAGCCATGTCTAATGTATGGAGATATTAGGGCTTCAGCCACATCTACTGTATGGAGATATTAGTGCTTCAGCCACGTCTATTGTTGGGAGATATTAGGGCTTAAGCCACATCTACTGTTTGTAGATATTCATATTTCAGCCAAATCTACTGTATGGAGATATTAGTGCTTCAGCCACATCTACTGTTTGGAGATATTAGTCCTTCAGCCAAATCCACTGTTTGGAGATATTAGTGCTTCAGCCAAATCCACTGTATGGAGATATTAATGCTTCAGCCACATCTACTGTTGACTTGACTTCACCATATTGATGCAGTCCGTCCAAATGAAGGATTCAAACATTTATCCAAGGGTATATGAAGCAGATTTCAACAATATTCAAATCACTGACCCACACAACAAGTCGAAGAGAACAATGAAACAACAAAAGTAAAAAATCCAAGGATGGGTTTGTCATCCAGAATGGAATAATAAAGATGGGTTTGTCATCCAGAATGGAATAATAAAGATGGGTTTGTCATCCAGAATGGAATAATAAAGATGGGTTTGTCATCCAGAATGGAATAATAAAGTTACTGCCATAGAGATGTCATTTAATGGTGTGGACTCACTTGACTGGGACCTTGGTGGACACTTTAATTTAACCAAATTATTAGGAAGAGGATTTCACTGCTATTCATTCACAAACCCACAACAAGTCGTAGAGAACAATGAAACAACAGTGTTTGGAACAACAGTGATTGGAGCAATTGGAATAATAAGAGTTAACAGTACTCACTCAACTGGGACCTTGGTAGGCACAGCGTTCTCCATGTTCCAATCAGGGTAATCATAGTAGTCCTTTGCTAAGTCTTCAGTGGCACTCATCCTGCTGTCTGGCTCTCGTTCACACAGATCCTATGTCCGATTCTAGAACACTGCTGTCTGGTTCTCGTTCACACAGATCCTATGTCCGATTCTAGAACACTGCTGTCTGGTTCTCGTTCACACAGATCCTATGTCCGATTCTAGAACACTGTCTAGAACACTCTGGAACACACTTGGAACTCTCGAAACACTCTCGGATCACTCTAGAACACGCTCTAGAACAGTAGAACACTGCTGTTCACCCAACTATCAGGTCCTGTGTAACTCAGCTCAGGTCCCCTTTAGGACAAGAGGGGAAAAAGTTTTGTTGTTTCTCCGTAAGTTTGGTGGTGGTGGTTGCGTTTCTGTCTGGTGTGATGTGATGTGGTGCCCTCTTTGTACCCTGTGCTTTGGTCTCCTCTCTTTCCCACTCTCTTTCTTTCTTTCCCCTCTCTCTCTCTCTTCAGCTGCCTGGTTCCTCTGTGCGGCTGCAGCACAGTGATGTGACGGGTCCTGGCAGAGAGGCTCCTGGCTGCAAGGCTGCGGCTCCGTACTGCAGGCTGGGTCCGTCTGTCTGTCTATCTCACCCCCTTTTCTCAGTCCCACGCCACAACAGGCTTTTTTCAGACGAGGATTACCAACCACACTGGGAAACTGGGGGGAGAGAGAGAGAGAGAGAGAGAGAGAGAGAGAGAGAGAGAGAGAGAGAGAGAGAGAGAGAGAGAGAGAGAGAGAGAGAGAGAGAGAGAGAGAGAGAGAGAGAGAGAGAGAGAGGGAGGAGGGACAGAAAGTTTCAGCAGCTAATCTTCTGTCCCACCTGTAGCTTAGTGAGGTTAGAGAAACTTCATCTGTGTGTGTGCCCGGGCTGGGTTAATACTGGACATCACATCAGTGTTCATTAAAAACACAGTATTTAGATCACTGCCTTCCATCTCCTAGTTCATACATCCTGCCTGATGGACCACAGGGGCAGCAACAGGTGCCTGTAACTACGCTTGCAGAATTCCAGAAAATCCTGATTGGGGGATTCCAGATTTCCTGCTTTTTCCATCCTGATTTCAGGAATCTTCCAATCTAGGATTTCTGGAAAATCTAGACATTTTGGAAAAGTTACCAGAATTTCGCAACCCTAGCCCTATACAACCCAAATGTATTTACCTGTTACTGACCGGTTACTGACCTGTGAGTAGAGCTGTGGCTGAATGTTACTGACCTGTAGCTGGATTGGATCTGTGGTGAAGTGAGAAGGGAGCGATGACAGAGAGACAGTCGAGACAGTCGAGATTTATAAACCCCATCCTGACTGGGACTGTGTGGGCAGCTGATGCTGTCAGTTAAATGTTCCATGGTGACATCACTAATGACTAACACTGAGGGGTTTCCCTCCGTCACAGACGGAGCCATTATCTCTCTCTGTGGAAGGTTACCTTCCTGTGTAAGGTTACCTTCCTGTGTAAGGTTACCTGCCTGTGTAAGGTTACCTGCCTGTGGAAGGTTACCTTCCTGTGTAAGGTTTCCTTGGAGGAGTCGAACTGGAATGTGGCAGACGGCAGCACAACCTGAGACCACACACACACACACACACACACACACACACACACACACACACACACACACACACACCAGCTGGTCTCAACCTCTCCTCACCATGTAACTCTGCACATTCAGCATCAAGGAAGAGTTCCATCTCTGTCTGTGGTTAAATGTCCCCAGTTCTTAATCTACACCAGATAAACATTTACAAAAAGGTTTATATACAGGCTCATACACTTAGTACAAAAAAACATTAGGAACACCTGCTCTTTCCATGACATAGACTGACCAGGTGAATCCAGGTGAAAGCTATGATCCCTTATTGATGTCACTTGTTAAATTCTTCAATCAGTTGTAGATGAAGGAGAGGAGACGGGTTAAATAATATTTTTTAAGCCTTGAGACGATTGAGACATGGATTGTGGATCTGTCCCATTCAGAGGGTGAATGTTTATAACCCACCTGACCTTTGAGCCATAGCCCCCCCCAAAAAACTTTGATTGGGACACCTAGTCAGTTGCACAACTGAATGCATTCAACCAAAATGTGTCTTCCACATTTAACCCAACCCCTCTGGATCAGAGAGGTGTGGGGGGGGGGGGCTGCCTTAATCGACGTCCACATTATCGGCGCCCGGGGAACAGCTGTTGTGGGGGTTAAACTGCCTTGCTCAGGGCAGAAAAGGGATTTAAACAATCAACCTTTTGGTTATTTTCCCAACGCTCTAATCGCCAGGCTACCTGCCAATTGACTGAGATTAAGACTGTTGCTTTTGTTGCCACACTGCAGTCTGTGTACAAGTGAAGTACATTGTAATACATTGGATTACAAAGACTAAGGTTCAACGGAACAACCAAATAAGCTGCTAATTTTAGACAATTTTTCTGCAAATCAGTTTGTTGTGAAACTATGAAAGGTTTTGAAGGTATAATGTGTGGTAGGGTCAGCAGAAGATGGGAAATACTTTGGTAGCTAATTTTAGATCATTTGAGGGAGAATTCTTAGAGAAAGAAGAAAACAGTAGACTGATTTATTGGAGGTGGAGGGGGATGTTGCCTCTGGACTTGGAGGTGGAGGGGGATGTTTCCTCTGGACTTGGAGGTGGAGGGGATGTTGCCTCTGGACTTGGAGGTGGAGGGGGATGTTTCCTCTGGACTTGGAGGTGGAGGGGGATGTTGCCTCTGGACTTGGAGGTGGAGGGGGATGTTTCCTCTGGACTTGGAGGTGGAGGGGGATGTTGCCTCTGGACTTGGAGGTGGAGGGGGATGTTTCCTCTGGACTTGGAGGTGGAGGGGATGTTGCCTCTGGACTTGGAGGTGGAGGGGGATGTTGCCTCTGGACTTGGAGGTGGAGGGGGATGTTTCCTCTGGACTTGGAGGTGGAGGGGGATGTTGCCTCTGGACTTGGAGGTGGAGGGGGATGTTTCCTCTGGACTTGGAGGTGGAGGGGGATGTTGCCTCTGGACTTGGAGGTGGAGGGGGATGTTTCCTCTGGACTTGGAGGTGGAGGGGGATGTTGCCTCTGGACTTGGAGGTGGAGGGGGATGTTTCCTCTGGACTTGGAGGTGGAGGGGGATGTTGCCTCTGGACTTGGAGGTGGAGGGGGATGTTTCCTCTGGACTTGGAGGTGGAGGGGGATGTTGCCTCTGGACTTGGAGGTGGAGGGGGATGTTTCCTCTGGACTTGGAGGTGGAGGGGGATGTTGCCTCTGGACTTGGAGGTGGAGGGGGATGTTGCCTCTGGACTTGGAGGTGGAGGGGGATGTTTCCTCTGGACTTGGAGGTGGAGGGGGATGTTTCCTCTGGACTTGGAGGTGGAGGGGGATGTTTCCTCTGGACTTGGAGGTGGAGGGGGATGTTTCCTCTGGACTTGGAGGTGGAGGGGGATGTTTCCTCTGGACTTGGAGGTGGAAGGGGTATATTGTCTCACTCTCCTACCACCAAGAGGACCAACTGTACAGACAACCAGTAAAGTACATTAAAATGTAATTGTATTCAACATTCTGGCTTGTAGAGGAAACTTCCCTGATCCAAATGGTCATTTATCCCTGATGTTGAATTCAAAGCAATTCAACGTTGGCTCTTCAGGCTACTCCAGTGAATGTAATTGGCTCCAATGAGTTTAATTTGCTCAATTTTAGGAGTTGAGAAATCATTAGAAAGAAGATATTCTCCTCTTTTGTACTGTAGGTATGTAATTAAAATGTGTTTATTCTGTTGTTGCTTGTGATATTCATTAAAACATTGAAAAAAAAATTCCACTTTACATTATTTATGTATTTTTTGGCTGACCCCCTGCATTACCCTCAGTTGAATACCCCCGAATCAATGGATTCATCTTAAGATAGCTAGGTGAGACAACAACATGTCACAATCGTAGCAAATACATTTTCCCTCAACAAAGTATTTACCAGCAAAGTCAGTGGTTGTAGGAAAAGACTAGTGTGTTTATTTTGGGAGACAACAAAGCAACACTGCCATGACAACAAGACAAGACAAGACAACACAGCAACACTGCCATGACAACAAGACAAGACAACACAGCAACACTGCCATGACAACAAGACAAGACAAGACAACACAGCAACACTGCCATGACAACAAGACAAGACAACACAGTAACACTGCCATGACAACAAGACAAGACAAGACAACACAGCAACACTGCCATGACAACAAGACAAGACAACACAGCAACACTGCCATGACAACAAGACAAGACAAGACAACACAGCAACACTGCCATGACAACAAGACAAGACAACACAGCAACACTTCCATGACAACAAGACAAGACAACACAGCAACACTGCCATGACAACAAGACAAGACAAGACAACACAGCAACACTGCCATGACAACAAGACAAGACAAGACAACACAGCAACACTGCCATTGGTCGTGTTCATTAGGCATGCAACATAAACCAAAAATCAGTTCTTATTGGACAATCAGTTCTTATGTTCTTATTGGAATAATGTTCAGTTAGTCCCTCCGTGTTTCAGTTAATTTTCTTCCATTTGGTGCCGAATGAACACAGCCAGGGTGTGATAGAAAATGTTGAATGGAATATGTAGAACAGCGTGTTTGATTCTGAACCAGTGCCAGAAGGAGCTATCCACGGTTGGGTACTGGAGTTTGGCCTCTAAGTGCCAGAAGGAGCTATCCACGGTTGGGTACTGGAGTTTGGCCTCTAAGTGCCAGAAGGAGCTATCCACGGTTGGGTACTGGAGTTTGGCCTCTAAGTGCCAGAAGGAGCTATCCACGGTTGGGGTACTGAGTTTGGCCTCTAAGTGCCAGAAGGAGCTATCCACGGTTGGGGACTGGAGTTTGGCCTCTAATGCCAGAAGGAGCTATCCACGGTTGGGTACTGAGTTTGGCCTCTAAGTGCCAGAAGGAGCTATCTTGTTGATTTTAAATGCCAGAAGGAGCTATCCACGGTTGGGTACTGGAGTTTGGCCTCTAAGTGCCAGAAGGACTTCACGGTTGGGTACTGGAGTTTGGCCTCTAAGTGCCAGAAGGAGCTATCCACGGTTGGGTACTGGAGTTTGGCCTCTAAGTGCCAGAAGGAGCTATCCACGGTTGGGTACTGGAGTTTGGCCTCTAAGTGCCAGAAGGAGCTATCCACGGTTGGGTACTGGAGTTTGGCCTCTAAGTGCCAGAAGGAGCTATCCACGGTTGGGTACTGGAGTTGGAGTTTGTGTAACACTTAGAGGCCAGTTACCTACCTCCTGTGTGTGTGTCCGCTGTGTGTGTCCGCTGTGTGTGTGTGTGTGTGTGTCCGCTGTGTGTGTCCGCTGTGTGTGTCCGCTGTGTGTCCGCTGTGTGTGTCCGCTGTGTGTGTCCGCTGTGTGTGTCCGCTGTGTGTGTCCGCTGTGTGTGTGTGTGTGTGTCCGCTGTGTGTGTGTGTCCGCTGTATGTGTCCGCTGTGTGTGTGTGTGTACTCTGTGTGTGTCCGCTGTGTGTGTCCGCTGTGTGTCCGCTGTGTGTGTGTGTGTGTCCGCTGTGTGTGTCCACTGTGTGTACGTGTGTGTGTGTGTCCGCTGTGTGTGTCCGCTGTGTGTGTCCGCTGTGTGTGTGTGTGTCCGCTGTGTGTGTGTGTCCGCTGTATGTGTCCGCTGTGTGTGTGTGTGTACTCAGTGTGTGTCCACTGTGTGTGTCCACTGTGTGTCCGCTGTGTGTGTGTGTGTGTCCGCTGTGTGTGTCCGCTGTGTGTACGTGTGTGTGTGTGTCCGCTGTGTGTGTCCGCTGTGTGTGTCCGCTGTGTGTGTCCGCTGTGTGTGTCTGCTGTGTGTGTCCGCTGTGTGTGTCCGCTGTGTGTGTCCGCTGTGTGTGTCCGCTGTGTGTGTGTGTGTGTGTCCGCTGTGTGTGTGTGTCCGCTGTATGTGTCCGCTGTGTGTGTGTGTGTACTCTGTGTGTGTCCGCTGTGTGTGTCCGCTGTGTGTCCGCTGTGTGTGTGTGTGTGTCCGCTGTGTGTGTCCGCTGTGTGTACGTGTGTGTGTGTGTCCGCTGTGTGTGTCCGCTGTGTGTGTCCGCTGTGTGTGTCCGCTGTGTGTGTGTGTGTGTCCGCTGTGTGTGTGTGTCCGCTGTATGTGTCCGCTGTGTTTGTGTGTGTACTCTGTGTGTGTCCGCTGTGTGTGTCCGCTGTGTGTCCGCTGTGTGTGTGTGTGTCCGCTGTGTGTGTCCGCTGTGTGTACGTGTGTGTGTGTGTCCGCTGTGTGTGTCCGCTGTGTGTGTCCGCTGTGTGTGTGTGTGTGTGTCCGCTGTGTGTGTCCGCTGTGTGTGTCCGCTGTGTGTGTCCGCTGTGTGTGTCCGCTGTGTGTGTCCGCTGTGTGTCCGCTGTGTGTGTGTGTGTGTCCGCTGTGTGTGTCCGCTGTGTGTACGTGTGTGTGTGTGTCCGCTGTGTGTGTCCGCTGTGTGTGTCCGCTGTGTGTGTGTGTGTGTGTCCGCTGTGTGTGTCCGCTGTGTGTGTCCGCTGTGTGTGTGTGTGTGTGTGTCCGCTGTGTGTGTCCGCTGTGTGTGTGTCCGCTGTGTGTGTCCGCTGTGTGTCCCCGCTGTGTGTGTCCGCTGTGTGTGTCCGCAGTGTGTGTCCGCTGTGTGTGTCCGCTGTGTGTGTGTGTGTGTGTGTCCGCTGTGTGTGTGTCCGCTGTGTGTGTCCGCTGTGTGTCCCCGCTGTGTGTGTCCGCTGTGTGTGTCCGCAGTGTGTGTCCGCTGTGTGTGTCCGCTGTGTGTGTGTGTGTGTCCCCGCTGTGTGTGTCCGCTGTGTGTGTCCGCTGTGTGTGTCCGCTGTGTGTGTGTGTGTGTGTGTGTCCGCTGTGTCCGCTGTGTGTGTCCGCTGTGTGTGTCCGCTGTGTGTGTCCGCTGTGTGTGTCCGCTGTGTGTGTGTGTGTTCGCTGTGTGTGTGTGTGTGTCCGCTGTTTGTATGTGTGTGTGTGTGTGTCCGCTGTGTCCGCTGTGTGTCCGCTGTGTGTGTCCGCTGTGTGTGTCCGCTGTGTGTGTCCGCTGTGTGTGTCCGCTGTGTGTGTGTGTGTGTCCGCTGTGTGTGTCCGCTGTGTGTGTGTGTGTGTCCGCTGTGTGTGTCCGCTGTGTGTGTGTGTGTCCGCTGTGTCCGCTGTGTGTCCGCTGTGTGTCCCCGCTGTGTGTGTCCGCTGTGTGTGTCCGCTGTGTGTGTCCGCTGTGTGTGTGTGTGTGTCCGCTGTGTGTGTCCGCTGTGTGTGTGTGTGTGTGCTGAGACTAAGGCAGTTGGTTTTGCAACTCAACCTCCACGTCAGAGGTTCACTCATTATGTCAGGATTACAGTAAAAGATTATAAAAAAACAAAACACAACTAAGTACTAACACTCCTGAGAAAACAGAGACTAAGTCCCAATGACACCCTATTCCCTATCTAGTGCACTACTTTAGACCAGAGCCCATAGCCAAATGGCACCCTATTCCCTATGTAGTGCACTACTTTAGACCAGAGCCCATAGCCAAATGGCACCCTATTCCCTATATAGTGCACTACTTTAGACCATAAAATTGTGCACTATATAGGGGATAGCATGCCATTTGGGATGCTGCCAGTGTCTGGACTAGGGTCTAATAAGCTCCTGAACAAAGAAAAGACAGGGCCTGACAAATACAGAGGTCGCAGAACAAAGAATGCTTTGAAGCCTTGGAATTGCATCAGAGTGATGCCGGCCTGATCATGCCAGACAGTTGCTGTCAGGTTTAGCTGTGTGTGTGTGTGTGTGTGTGTGTGTGTGTGTGTGTGTGCGTGCGTGCGTGTGTGTGTGTGTGTGTGTGTGTAGCTGCTAGTAATTTCAACAGGTTCTTTGAAAGAAAGCACCAGAGACAGAGACATGATCCTTGACAAAATAAAGGTGATTGGATTACTTATCACTGACAAATCCTTTTTTAACAATCCAAACATGAACATTATGACTTAGCCTAAATCTCCAGTCATCTGTGGTCCTCTGTAGCTCAGTTGGTAGAGCATGGCTCGGATAGTTAAATAAAGGTTAAATAAAAAATAAAGTTTTAAAGATAAAAGTGTCTGCTAAATGGCATATATTTTATCTGGAAAGCTAACAAACCTCTGCTAGCGGAATCAGAACTGTTGTAGGTTATATAACAACATGACACAACTAATATACATTTCAGATACTCTGAGACAATAATGTATACAAGTAATCTGAACAGTAACCTACAGCAGTAATCTGAACAGTAACCTACAGCAGTAATCTGAACAGTAACCTACAGCAGTAATCTGAACAGTAACCTACAGCAGTAATCTGAACAGTAACCTACAGCAGTAATCCCAACAGTAACCTACAACAGTAATCTCAACAGTAACCTACAGTAGTAATCTCAACAGTAACCTACTGTCACGGTCGTCTATGTCGTCCAAGTATGACCAAGGCGCAGCGTGTCCAAGAAACATGACTTTATTAAATAAACGTTATCGAACTACAAACAAAAGACGACTCAATGAAGTCCACGGTACACAGACCAAAAGGAACAAAAACCCACAATTCCCACAGGAAAACAATCAGAATAAATATGGCTCCCAATCAGAGATAACGAGCCGACAGCTGACACTCGTTACCTCCGATTGGGAGTCATTGACCAAACCTAGAAAAGAACCCCACAGAACTGCAAACAAGAAATACACCCAAAACCAACATAACCAAACCAAACCCCAACAAAACAAATACACCCTGGCTCAAATATAAAAGTCCCGGAGCCAGAGTGTCACAGTACCCCCCCCTAAAGGTGCGAACTCCGGGCGCACCAGCATACACTCTATGGGAGGGTCTGGGTGGGCGTCTGTCCACGGTGGCGGCTCTGGCCCTGGTCGTGGTCCCCACCCCACCTTAGTCACTATCCGCTTCCGTAGCCTCCTCCATATGACCACCCCCCAACTAAACCCCACTGGATTAAGGGGCGGCACCGGATTAACGGGCAGCACCGGACTAAGGGGCAGCACCGGACTAAGGGGCAGTACCGGACTAAGGGGCAGCACCAGGATAAGGGGCAGCACCGGGCTAAGGGACAGCACCGGACTCAATGGCGGATCCTGGCTGGCTGGCTCTGGCGGATCCTGGCTGGACGGCTCTGGCGGATCCTGGCTGGACGGCTCATGGCAGGCTGAAGGATCTGGCTGCTCATGGCTGGCTGACGGATCTGGCTGCTCATGGCTGGCCGACGGATCTGGCTGCTCATGGCTGGCCGACGGATCTGGCTGCTCATGGCTGGCTGACGGATCTGGCTGCTCATGGCTGGCTGACGGATCTGGCTGCTCATGGCTGGCCGACGGATCTGGCTGCTCATGGCTGGCCGACGGATCTGGCTGCTCATGGCTGGCCGACGGATCTGGCTGCTCATGGCTGGCTGAAGGATCTGGCTGCTCATGGCTGGCTGAAGGCTCTGGCTGATCCTGTCTGGCAGAAGGCTCTGGCTGATCCTGTCTGGCGGAAGGCTCTGGCTGATCCTGTCTGGCGAAAGGCTCTGGCTGATCCTGTCTGGCGGAAGGCTCTGGCTGATCCTGTCTGGCGGAAGGCTCTAGCGGCTCCTGTCTGGCGGAAGGCTCTGGCTGATCCTGTCTGGCGGAAGGCTCTGGCTGATCCTGTCTGGCGGAAGGCTCTAGCGGCTCCGGTCTGGCGGACGGCTCTGAAGGCTCATGGCAGACGGGCGGCTTGTGCAGCGCTTGGCAGACGGACAGTTCAGACGGCGTTGGGCAGACAGGCAGTTCAGGCGCCCGTTGGGCAGACGGGCAGTTCAAGCGCCCGTTGGGCAGACGGGCAGTTCAGGCGCCGTTGGGCAGACGGGCAGTTCAGGCGCCGTTGGGCAGACGGGCAGTTCAGGCCCGTTGGGCAGACGGCAGACTCTGGCCGTCGGAGGCGCACCGTAGGCCTGGTGCGTGGTGCCGGAACTGGAGGTACCGGGCTGAGGACACGCATCTCAGGGCTAGTGCGGGGAGAAGCAACAGGGCATGCTGGACCCTGGGCACGCACATAAGGCCTAGTGCGTGGTGCCGGAACTGGTGGTCCCGGGCTGAGGACACGCATCTCAGGGCTAGTGCGGGGAGTAGCAACAGGGCATGCTGGACCCTGGGAACGCACATAAGGCCTAGTGCGTGGTGCCGGAACTGGTGGTCCCGGGCTGAGGACACGCATCTCAGGGCTAGTGCGGGGAGCAGCAACAGGACGCACAGGACTCTGGGGACACACAGGAGGCTTGGTGCGTGGTGTAGGCACTGGTGGTACTGGACTGGAGCGGGAGGTGGCGCCGGAAATACCGGACCGTGCAGGCGTACTGGCTCCCTTGAGCACTGAGCCTGCCCAACCTTACCTGGTTGTATACTCCCGTCGCCCGACCAGTACGGGAAGGAGGAATAACCCGCACCGGGCTATGTAGGCGAACCGGGGGACACCATGCGTAAGGCTGGTGCCATGTAAGCCGGCCCGAGGAGACGCACTGGTGGCCTGATGCGTTGGGCCGGCTTCATGACATCCGGCTCAATGCTCAATCTAGCCCGGCCGATACGTGGAGCTGGAATGTACCGAACCGGGCTATGCCTGCGTACAGGAGACACCATGCGCTCTACTGCGTAACACGGTGTCTGCCCGTACTCTCGCTCTCCACGGTCAGTCCAGGGAGTAGGCGCAGGTCTCCTACCTGACTTCGCCACACTCCCTTTTAGCCCCCCCCCAAGAAATTTTTGGGTAGTACCCACGGGCTTCCAGCCTCGACTCCGTGCTGCCTCCTCATACCACCTCCTCTCGGCTTTAGCTGCCTCCAGCTCTTCACGAGGGCGGCGATATTCTCCCGGTTGTGCCCAAGGACCCTTTCCATCCAGTATCTCCTCCCATGTCCATGAATCCTTGATAGGCGTCCATAAATCCTGTTGCCGCTTGACACGCTGCTTGGTCCTTTTATGGTGGGTTTTTCTGTCACGGTCGTCTATGTCGTCCAAGTATGACCAAGGCGCAGCGTGTCCAAGAAACATGACTTTATTAAATAAACGTTATCGAACTACAAACAAAAGACGACTCAATGAAGTCCACGGTACACAGACCAAAAGGAACAAAAACCCACAATTCCCACAGGAAAACAATCAGAATAAATATGGCTCCCAATCAGAGATAACGAGCCGACAGCTGACACTCGTTACCTCCGATTGGGAGTCATTGACCAAACCTAGAAAAGAACCCCACAGAACTGCAAACAAGAAATACACCCAAAACCAACATAACCAAACCAAACCCCAACAAAACAAATACACCCTGGCTCAAATATAAAAGTCCCGGAGCCAGAGTGTCACACCTACAACAGTAATCTCAACAGTAACCTACAATCAGTAATCTCAACAGTAACCTACAGCAGTAATCTCAACAGTAACCTACAGCAGTAATCTGAACAGTAATCTCAACAGTAATCTCAACAGTAACCTACAACAGTAATCTCAACAGTAACCTACAGCAGTAATCTCAACAGTAACCTACAGCAGTAATCTGAACAGTAACCTACAGCAGTAATCTGAACAGTAACCTACAACAGTAATCTCAACAGTAACCTACAGCAGTAATCTCAACAGTAACCTACAGCAGTAATCTGAACAGTAACCTACAGCAGTAATCTGAACAGTAACCTAAACAGTAATCTCAACAGTAACCTACAACAGTAATCTCAACACTAACCTACAGCAGTAATCTGAACAGTAACCTACAACAGTAATCTGAACAGTAACCTACAGCAGTAATCTGAACAGTAACCTAAACAGTAATCTCAACAGTAACCTACAACAGTAATCTCAACAGTAACCTACAACAGTAATCTCAACAGTAACCTACAACAGTAATCTCAACAGCAAATTGGGGTGACTAAACTGCTTGGAGTAACCCTGGATATTAAACCTTCATGGTCAAAACATATTGATACAACAGTAGCTAAGATGGGGAGAAGTCTGTCCATAATAAAGCGCTGCTCTGCCTTCTTAACAGCATTATCAACAAGGCAGGTCCTACAGGCCCTAGTTTTGCCGCACCTGGACTACTGTTCAGTCGTGTGGTCAGGTGCCACAAAGAGGGATTTAGGGAAATTACAATTGTCTCAGAACAGGGCAGCACGGCTGGCCCTTTGATATACACAGAGAGCTAACATTAATGATATACATGTCAATCTCTGTTGTGAAATCTGTTCTGAATGTATTGTAATGTTTTAAAAATGTAGAACTGCCTTAATGTTGCTGGACCCCAGGAAGAGTAGCTGGGATCCATAATAAATCCAAATCCAAATACATGCCCTGGCCAGCAACTACATGTATGTTAACAATCTATCACAAGAGACCAGATCTAATGAAATAGAGAACCCCCCCATAATAAGCCTACAGGTTTTTTTCTAGAAGTGATTAGGGGATATCCCTTCATAGCAGGGAAGAAGCCACCCTGTTAAATAACTCTGAAGCCTATTTGGCACAATACCACTAAATAGGATCCAGTCTTTATCCATAAGAGGGAATCTGATTTAAAGGGACCCTGTGCTGCTGTTTCTAGCCTGGATTCAAACCGATAGACACCATTCCACTATTGTATCAACAAGGGTTGGGCTCAATTCAAATAGTCAATTCAGGAAGTAAAACGCAAATTACAATTCAATCATTTAATAAAAGGGCATTTATTTTCAATGACTTCTTAAGAAAGTTTTTCCAAATTTTAAATTGAAATCATTTCCTGAATTGACTGCCTCCCCAAGTCCACTAGAGCCTAACCCCTTGTACCAGCGTGGCTTCCAGGCTAGATTGGTACCAGCGTGGCTTCCAGGCTAGATTGGTACCAGCGTGGTTTCCAGGCTAGATTGGTACCAGCGTGGCTTCCAGGCTAGATTGGTACCAGCGTGGCTTCCAGGCTAGATTGATGCTGCTTATAATGGCTTCATATCCACCATCATTACTCAGTCAGGGCCCCTGCTCTGGGTCTCTGGGGAATCACTCAGTCAGGGCCCCTGCTCTGGGTCTCTGGGGAACCACTCAGTCAGGGCCCCTGCTCTGGGTCTCTGGGGAATCACTCAGTCAGGGCCCCTGCTCTGGGTCTCTGGGGAACCCTTACCTCCGTCTCAGTCTCCATGGTGCCAAATGGACACACAGTTTAACACAGCAGAGCTTTTCATTGTGGATGAGACAGGTGACAGGGACAGCTATCCTCTTATTAAAACAGACACAAGTTCAGAGTTGAATTGGATAAGCGCTCTAAAGAAAATATTAAGTATTTTGTAACGCCATCATTTATTGTTAACATAAAATTGCTATTCAGATGTAGGCTTATCTCACTATAGATTTGGTTATTATAAATAAGATGGTCAGGGTATTGACCTTTGCAGAATAGTGAAAACTAAATTGAACCTGTTTTTTTTATAATTATAAACACTTGTACAGTAAGGCCAACAGAGAAATGGTTTCATTATCAAAGGCCATCTCTCTCTCTTCTCTTAATATGGTGTAGCAATCCTCGCTATATGAGCCACATTACAATTCCCGCCAAGTGGGTTAACCCTATTGGCGTAAGGTGTTTGATTTTCATGCCAGAGACCTGAGTTCGCTTCTTGCTCCCTCTGTTCTGGATTATGTTTGTTACGTTTGATAAAGACACCAACTTCCAAAGCCTTTGATGTTTCCAGTGGTTTGATCTCAGATCTCTCTCTCCTCCTGCAACAATGGCTCTTTCAGCTTGCCGCCTGTCTGTCTCACATGCCGGGACACAGGTGAGGGAACCCAGTGTGGAATAGGACCCAGGCTTTCACATGAATCCCTCTCTCCCACACAAATAAAATCAAATAAAATCAAATGTTATTGGCCACATGCGCTGAATACAACAGGTGCAGACATTACAGTGAAATGCTTACTTACAGCCATTAACCAACAGTGCATTTATTTTTAATAAAAAAGTAGAATAAAACAAAAAAGTGTTGAGAAAAAAAGAGCAGATGTAAAATAAAATAACAGTAGGGAGGCTATATATATACAGGGGGTACCGGTGCAGAGTCAATGTGCGGGGGCACCGGCTAGTTGAGGTAGTTGAAGTAATATGTACATGTGGGTAGAGTTAAAGTGACTATGCATAAATAATTAACAGAGTAGCAACAGTGTAAAAAGATGAGGTGGGGGGTAGCCATGATTAGTGCAAATAGTCTGGGTAGCCATGATTAGGAGTCTTATGACTTGGGGGTAGAAGCTGTTGAGAAGTCTTTTGGACCTAGACTTGGCACTCCGGTACCGCTTGCCGTGTGGTAGCAGAGAGAACAGTCTATGACTAGGGTGGCTGGAGTCTTTGACAATTTTGAGGGCCTTCCTCTGACACCGCCTGGTATAGAGGTCCTGGATGGCAGGAAGCTTGGCCCCAGTGATGTACTGGGCCGTACGCACTACCCTATGTAGTGTCTTACGGTCGGAGGCCAAGCAGTTGCCATACCAGGCGGTGATGCAACCGGTCAGGATGCTCTCGATGGTGCAGCTGTAGAATTTTTTTAGGATCTGAGAACCCATGCCAAATCTTTTCAGTCTCCTGAGGGGGAATAGGCTTTGTCGTGCCCTCTTCACGACTGTCTTGGTGTGTTTGGACCATGATAGTTCGTTGGTGATGTGGACACCAAGGAACTTGAAGCTCTCAACCTGTTCCACTACAGCCCCGTCGATGAGAATGGGGGCGTGCTCAGTCCTCTTTTTTTTCCTGTAGTCCACAATCATCTCCTTTGTCTTGGTCACGTTGAGGGAGAGGTTGTTATCCTGGCACCACACGGCCAGGTCTCTGACCTGCTCCCTATAGGCTGTCTCATCGTTGTCGGTGATCAGGCCTACCACTATTGTGTCATCGGCAAACTTAATGATGGTGTTGGAGTCGTGCCTGGCCATGCAGTCATGGGTGAACAGGGAGTACAGGAGGGGACTGAGCACGCACCCCTGAGGGGTGGCCCGTCAGGAAGTCCAGGATCCAGTTGCAGAGGGAGGTGTTTTGTCCCAGGATCCTTAGCTTAGTGATGAGCTTTGAGGGCACTATGGTGTTGAATGCTGAGCTGTAGTCAATGAATAGCATTCTCACGTAGGTGTTCCTCTTGTCCAGGTGGGAAAGGGCAGTGTGGAGTGCAATAGAGATTGCATCATCTGTGGATCTGTTGGGGCGGTATGCAAATTGGAGTGGGTCTAGGGTTTCTGGGATAATGGTGTTGATGTGAGCCATGACCAGCCTTTCAAAGCACTTCATGGCTACAGACGTCAGTGCTACGGGTCGGTAGTCATTTAGGCAGGTTATCTTAGAGTCCTTGGGCACGGGGACTATGGTGGTCTGTTTGAAACATGTTGGTATTACAGACTCAGTCAGGGACATGTTGAAAATGTCAGTGAAGACACTTGCCAGTTGGTCAGCACATGCTCGGAGTACACGTCCTGGTAATCCGTCTGGCCCTGCGGCCTTGTGAATGTTGACCTGCTTAAAAGTTTTACTCACATCGGCTACGGAGAGCGTGATCACATAGTCATCCGGAACAGCTGGTGCTCTCATGCATGCTTCAGTGTTGCTTGTCTCGAAGCGAGCATAGAAGTGGTTTAGCTCGTCTGGAAGTCTTGTGTCACTGGGCAGCTCACGGCTGTGCTTCCCTTTGTAGTCTGTAATAGTTTTCAAGCCCTGCCACATCCGACGAGCGTCAGAGCCGGTGTAGTACGATTCTGGTTGGGGTATGTACGGTCACTGTGGGGACGACATCATCAATGCACTTATTGATGAAGCCAGTGACTGATGTGGTGTACTCCTCAATGCTATCTGAAGAATCCCGGAACATGTTCCAGTCTGTGCTAGCAAAACAGTCCTGTAGCTTAGCATCTGCGTCATCTGACCACTTTTTTATTAACCGAGTCACTGGTGCTTCCTGCTTTAGTTTTTGCTTATAAGCAGGAATCAGGAGGATAGAGTTATGGTCAGATTTGACAAATGGAGGGTGAGGGAGAGCTTTGTATGCGTCTCTGTGTGTGGAGCAAAGGTGGTCTAGAGTTTTTTTTTCCTCTGGTTGCACATTTCACATGCTGGTAGAAATGAGGTAGAACGGATTTAAGTTTCCCTGCATTAAAGTTCCCGGCCACTAGGAGCAATGCCTCTGGATGAGCGTTTTCCTGTTTACTTATGGCCTTATACAGCTCATTGAGTGCGGTCTTAGTGCCAGCATCGGTTTGTGGTGGTAAATAGACAGCTACGAAAAATATAGATGAAAACTCTCTTGGTAAATAGTGTGGTCTACAGCTTATCATAAGATACTCTACCTCAGGCGAGCAAAACCTCGAGACTTCCTTAGTATTTGATTTTGTGCACCAGCTGTTGTTTACAAATATACACAGACCGCCACCCCTTGTCTTACCGGAGTCAGCCGTTCTATCCTGCCGATGTAGCGTATAGCCCGCTAGCTGTATGTTATCCATGTCGTCGTTCAGCCACGACTCGGTGAAACATAAGATATTAAAGTTTTTAATGTCCCGTTGGTAGGATAACCGTAATCTTAGGTCATCCAAATTGTTCTCCAATGATTGAAGATTGGCTAATAGGATTGATGGAAGAGGCAGTTTACTCGCTCGCCGTCGGATCCTTACGAGGCACCCCGACCTACGTCCACGATATCTCCGTCTCTTCCTCATGCGAATGACGGGGATTTGGGCCATGTCGGGTGTCTGTAGGATATCCTTCGCGGCCGCCTCGTTGAAGAAAAAATCTTCGTCCAATACGAGGTGAGTAATCGCTGTCCTGATATCCAGAAGCTCTTTTTGGTTATAAGAGACGATGGCAGAAACATTATGTACAAAATAAATTACAAATAACGCGGAAAAACACACATAATAGTACAATTGGTTAGAGGGCTGTAAAACGGCAGCCATCTTCTCCGGCGCCATTATTAGTATTTTGTGTTGCAATTTGATTGCTTTTTGATGATATGGAATCATAATCTCAATTGTAGTAAGGCTGTCCTGCATGAATTAAAAAGTGGAAATCATCAAATGGTGATGCCCATGAATTTTTTTACACGCTCTTATCCAGAGCGACTTACAGTTAGTGAGTGCATACATTTTTTTTTTTCATACTGGCCCCCCGTGGGAATCGAACCCACAACCCCTGGCGTTGCAAACGCCATGCTCTACCAACTGAGCTACATCCTCATTAAATGGTGATGCGCATATTCTCCTCAGGAGTACAGCATCTGCGCATGCGCGACTAATTCAAACGTTAACAAATGAATCCCATTATCTCACCCCAAAAAAGGTCTGAGTAAATACAGAATAATATTATCAGTAAAAGCGGGTGAAATGAAATTGGTCCGCGCGCACCTCAAATCACACGTTTGGAAGAGAATAGAGCAAACATTTTATCGTGGTGGAAAGGTAAAGATGTGAGGAAAGTTTGTTATTTTATAAGTTATAATGCTAGCCTACTGTTTTATTAATTACCAAAACAATTTCCCATAACGGAAGCCGATAAAAAAATAATAAAAATAATTGCACAAAGGCCTTGAACAAAGTTGTGGCCAGCAGGGAAGCACCATTAACAAGCTATTCTTATCGGATCATGTTGGCACATTTTCCTAACAGCACCTGGAAATGAAGCTAAATATAGCCTACAGTTGTGTAGCCGTGGATATTATCTGATTATTATAAGCAGTTTTGATTGATACACTTTCACAGAGTACATTTGCACTTACATTTTACATTTACATTTTAGTCATTTAGCAGACGCTCTTAACCAGAGCGACTTACAGGAGCAATTAGGGTCAAGTGCCTTGCTCAAGGGCACATTAACGTCATTTAGCAGACGCTCTTAGCCAGAGCGACTCACAAATTGGTACGTTCACCCTATAGCCAGTGGGATAACCACTTTACAATTTGGGGGGTTAGAAGGATTACTTTATCCTATCCCAGGTATTCCTTAAAGAGGTGGGGTTCTTAGAATGAAAGAAAATGTCTGACATGCCTTGTCCCAAAGAAACACATCAAATCTATATTAATTTTTTTACCTTGAATTTGAAATCATATTGTAGAAATCATATTGTAGTTGTGACACTGTCCATATGACATTGTACACAGTAAAATGCAGTGAATGAAGTCTACTATAGAAGCATGTAGGCAATGAAATTACCTTGTAGTATCCTGGACCCCTCTCCCTTCTGTCCTCTTCTTGGTTTAAATAATTATCCCTAATATGACCAAGAGGTGAATCCTCCACGCCTGACAAACAACTCCCACAAGGTGAATCAATGATTAGATACACAAAATAAAAACCCCTTCAAGAACAATAAGTCTTGGTTTGTGTGCCAAATGGCACCCTATTTCTTGCATAGTGCACTAAGGGCTCTGATCTAAAGTAGTGCACTACATTTAGAATAGGGTGCCATTGGGGATGAAGCCTTGATATTGTCTGAACCTGAACAGGTCCTGTAATCTCTCTGGGACTTCGACCTGGCTCTATCGCCTTGTATTGTGTCACAACAGCTTAGCTCTATGCCATTGGGGAAACCAAATGGCCAAATGGCACCCTATTCCCTATCTAGTGCACTACTTTAGACCAGGGCCCATAGCCAAATGGCACCCTATTCCCTATCTAGTGCACTACTTTAGACCAGGGCCCATAGCCAAATGGCACCCTATTCCCTATCTAGTGCACTACTTTAGACCAGAGCCCATAGCCAAATGGCACCCTATTCCCTATCTAGTGCACTACTTTAGACCAGAGCCCATAGCCAAATGGCACCCTATTCCCTATCTAGTGCACTACTTTAGACCAGAGCCCATAGCCAAATGGCACCCTATTCCCCTATGTAGTGCACTACTTTAGACCAGAGCCCATAGCCAAATGGCACCCTATTCCCTATGTAGTGCACTACTTTAGACCAGAGCCCATAGCCAAATGGCACCCTATTCCCTATGTAGTGCACTACTTTAGACCAGAGCCCATAGCCAAATGGCACCCTATTCCCTATCTAGTGCACTACTTTAGACCAGAGCCCATAGCCAAATGGCACCCTATTCCCTATCTAGTGCACTACTTTAGACCAGGGCCCATAGGACGCAGCAAACGACAGTTGAAAGTACAGCAGGACTAAGGAATGCACACTACATGGCCAAATGAGTGGATTCAGCTATTTCAGTCACACCCCTTGCAGACAGGTGTATAAAATCGAGGACACAGCCATGCAATCTCCATAGACAAACATTGGCAGTAGAATGGCCTCACTGAAGAGCTCAGTGACTTTCAACGCGGCACCGTCATAGGATGCCTCCTTTCCAACAGGTTAGTTCGTCACATTTCTGCCCTGCTAGAGCTGCCCCGGTCAACTGTAAGTGCTGTTATTGTAAAGTGGAAACATCTAGGAGCAACAACGGCTCAGCCGTGAAGTGGTAGGCCACACAAGCTCACAGAACGGCACCGCCGAGTACGCGTATATATGTGTTTTTTTGTACATAGTCCCCATTTTACCAAAAGTATTGGGACAAATTCACAGTGCATTATATTGTGTTATTTTATAGTTTTTAAAAAAAACTTCAGTTTATTATATTTTTTATAAACGTTTTTAGCAAATATTTTCTTACTTAAAAAAAAACTCTGCATTGTTGGTTAAGGGCTTGTAAGTAAGCATTTCACCTGTTGTATTCGGCACATGTGACAAATATAATTTGATTTGATTTTAAGCACTATTATTGCACACAGAGTGAGTCCATGCAACTTATTATGGGACTTGTTAAGCACATTTTTACTCCTGAATTTATTTAGGCTTGCCATAACAAAGGGGTTGAATACTTATTGACTGAAGACATTTCAGCTTTTCATTTTATTGTGGGGTAATTGTGTGTAGGCACAAAATGTAAATGTAATCTATTTTAAATTCAGGCTGTAACACAACAAAATGTGGGGAAAAAGTCAAGGGGTGTGAATACTTTCTGAAGACACTGTATCTTGTGGACGTGCTTCAAATCACACAGCAGAGCTGGTTTTATGATGCTATTTGCTTTAGCCAGCATTGTCTGAGAAAGCTAGGGACGTTCCATACTGTGTTTACCTTCCAAGCCACAGCAGAGTGGTAGCTGCAGCAACAAGAAAACAGGCATCACTCCAACAGGCATCACTCCGACAGGCATCACTCCAACAGGCATCACTCCAACAGGCATCACTCCGACAGGCATCACTCCAACAGGCATCACTCCGACAGGCATCACTCTGACAGGCATCACTCGACAGGCATCACTCTGACAGGCATCACTCCAACAGGCATCACTCCGACAGGCATCACTCCGACAGGCATCACTCCAACAGGCATCACTTCAACAGGCATCACTCCGACAGGCATCACTCCAACAGGCATCACTCGACAGGCATTACTCTGACAGGCATCACTCCAACAGGCATCACTCTGACAGGCATCACTCCAACAGGCATCACTCCGACAGGCATCACTCCAACAGGCATCACTTCAACAGGCATCACTCCGACAGGCATCACTCCAACATGCATCACTCCGACAGGCATCACTCCGACAGGCATCACTCCAACAGGCATCACTCCAACAGGCATCACTCCAACAGGCATCCCTCGACAGGCATCACTCTGACAGGCATCACTCCTACAGGCATCACTCCAACAGGCATCACTCCAACAGGCATCACTCCAACAGGCATCACTCCGACAGGCATCACTCCAACAGGCATCACTCCGACAGGCATCACTCCAACAGGCATCACTTCGACAGGCATCACTCCAACAGGCATCACTCCAACAGGCATCACTCCAACAGGCATCACTCCAACAGGCATCACTCCGACAGGCATCACTCTAACAGGCATCACTCCAACAGGCATCACTCCAACAGGCATCACTCCGACAGGCATCACTCCAACAGGCATCACTCCGACAGGCATCACTCCAACAGGCATCACTTCAACAGGCATCACTCCGACAGGCATCACTCCAACATGCATCACTCCGACAGGCATCACTCCGACAGGCATCACTCCAACAGGCATCACTCCAACAGGCATCACTCCAACAGGCATCCCTCGACAGGCATCACTCCAACAGGCATCACTCCGACAGGCATCACTCCAACAGGCATCACTCCAACAGGCATCACTCCAACAGGCATCACTCCGACAGGCATCACTCCAACAGGCATCACTCCGACAGGCATCACTCCAACAGGCATCACTTCGACAGGCATCACTCCAACAGGCATCACTCCAACAGGCATCACTCCAACAGGCATCACTCCAACAGGCATCACTCCGACAGGCATCACTCTAACAGGCATCACTCCAACAGGCATCACTCCAACAGGCATCACTCCGACAGGCATCACTCCAACAGGCATCACTCTGACAGGCATCACTCCAACAGACATCACTCCAACAGGCATCACTCCAACAGGCATCACTCTGACAGGCATCACTCCAACAGGCATCACTCTGACAGGCATCACTCCGACAGGCATCACTCCAACAGGCATCACTCCGACAGGCATCACTCTGACAGGCATCACTCCAACAGGCATCACTCCAACAGGCATCACTCCGACAGGCATCACTCCGAGGGCCAGCCGTGCTGCCCTGTTCTGAGCCAATTGCAATTTTTCCTAAGTCCCTCTTTGTGGCACCTGACCACACGACTGAACAGTAGTCCAGGTGTGACAAAACTAGGGCCTGTAGGACCTGCCTTGTTGATAGTGTTGTTAAGAAGGCAGAGCAGCACTTTATTATGGACAGACTTCTCCCCAGCTTAGCTACTGTTGTATCATTATGTTTTGACCATGACAGTTTACAATCCATGGATACTCCAAGCAAGTTAGTCTCCTCAACTTGCTCCATTTCCACATTATTCATTACAAGATGTAATTGAGGTTTAGGGTTTAGTGAATGATTTGACCCAAATACAATGTTTTTTGTTTTTGAAATATTTAGGATTAACTTATTCCTTGCCACCCATTCTGAAACTAACTGCAGCTCTTTGTTAAGTGTTGCAGTAATTTCACTCGCTGTAGTAGCTGACGTGTATAGTGTTGAGTCATCCGCATACATAGACACACTGGCGCAGCGTGATGAACGAACATGGTTAACTTTATTATCTTTAGGGATAATAGAAACAACAATCAACAAAACAACAAACGACTCGTAACGTCCTCGGTAACAATGACCAAACCAACTGGAACAAGAACCCACAAACACAAAGGGAAAACAGACAATTTAAATATGGCTCCCAATCAGAGACAACCAACGACAGCTGACACTCGTTGCCTCTGATTGGGAGTCACTCTAGCCAACATAGAAATAAACACAACTAGAACTACCAACATAGAAATCTAACACATAGAATGAACACACCCTGGCTCAACATATAGAGTCCCAGAGCCAGGGTGTGACAGTACCCCCCCCTAAAGGCGCGGACTGCGACCGCACCTCAACTTGAACAAAACAGGGGAGGGCTGGGTGGGCATACCTCCTCGGCGGTGGTTCTGGCTCGTGCCCACCACCCTCCAATAAACCCCCCATAGCGCCCCTGGTCCAGTCTGGCCCCGCTGGCTGGAGCTGAACTGGACTTAGCAGGAGCGGTTAGCTTCAGCTCCGTAGTGGAGCAGTTGACCGGGACCTTACCAGGCACCGGTGACCCAGGCACGGGTTGTGCTGGACTGACGACGCGCACCCCTGGCTTGGTGCGTGGAGGAGGAACGGGCCTTACCAGGCTGACGACGCGCACCCCTGGCTTGGTGCGTGGAGGAGGAACGGGCCTTACCAGGCTGACGACTCGCACCCCTGGCTTGGTGCGTGGAGGAGGAACGGGCCTTACCAGGCTGACGACGCACACCGTAGGCTTGGTGCGTGGAGCAGGGACAGGCCGGGCTGGGCTGGCGACGCACACCGTAGTCTTGGTGCGTGGAGCAGGGACAGGCCGGACCGGGCTGGCGACGCACACCGTAGGCTTGGTGCGTGGAGCAGGGACAGGCCGGACTGGGCTGGCGACGCACACCGTAGGCTTGGTGCGTAGAGCAGGGACAGGCCGGACTGGGCTGGCGACGCACACCGTAGGCTTGGTGCGTGGAGCAGGGACAGGCCGGGCAGGGCTGGCGACGCACACCGTAGGCTTGGTGCGTGGAGCAGGGACAGGCCGGACCGGGCTGGCGACGCACACCGTAGGCTTGGTGCGTGGAGCAGGGACAGGCCGGGCTGGGCTGGCGACGCACACCGTAGGCTTGGTGCGTGGAGCAGGGACAGGCCGGACTGGGCTGGCGACGCACACCGTAGGCTTGGTGCGTAGAGCAGGGACAGGCCGGACTGGGCTGGCGACGCACACCGTAGGCTTGGTGCGTGGAGCAGGGACAGGCCGGACTGGGCTGGCGACGCACACCGTACACTTGGTGCGAGGGGCCGGAACAGGCCGGACCGTACTGGGGACACACACCACTGGCTCTACCTCGGGATCTGGAACGGGCCGGACCGGACTGGTAACACACCCCAGTACCTCTCGCCGTGCCTCTACACCTTCCTTCCCTACTTTGACCAGTGGCCCCCGTAACCTGGTGGCCTTCTGAATCCGCCCCTTTTCTGCCTCCGTCAGCCCCGTCGTCCATGCCGTGTGCCCCCCCCTAAAAATGTTCTGGGGTTGCCTCTCGCCTGTCCGACGTTGACACTGCTGACGCCGCTGCTCCTCTCGCGCCAGGGCCTTAATCCTAGCCCATGGCCCTTTTCCCCCGAGCATGTCCTCCCAGGACCACACTTTGCCCACCTGGGCCATCGCCAACCTCTCCATCTCCTTTCCCGGCGCTTCCTCCCATGTCCAGTCCAAGATCTGCCCCTGGACACGCTGCTTGGTCCTTGTATGGTGGGTTCTTCTGTCACGATCGTCGTATTGAATAGACCAAGGCGCAGCGTGATGAACGAACATGGTTAACTTTATTATCTTTAGTGATAATAGAAACAACAATCAACAAAACAACAAACGACTCGTAACATCCTCGGTAACAATGACCAAACCAACTGGAATAAGAACCCACAAACACAAAGAGAAAACAGACAATTTAAATATGGCTCCCAATCAGAGACAACCAACGACAGCTGACACTCGTTGCCTCTGATTGGGAGTCACTCTAGCCAACATAGAAATAAACACAACAGAATGAACACACCCTGGCTCAACATATAGAGTCCCAGAGCCAGGGTGTGACAACATAACACAATACCTTATTACACACTACTCTACCATAACATATTTACAATACAAAATCAATAATACAGCAAAATAACCATATTAAATTGTGTGTGTTTAGAGTGCGTGTGTTAGCATGTGTTTGTGAATGCTGTGTGTGTGTGTCTCTTCACAGTCCGCGCTGTTCCATGAAGTGTAGTTTAATCTGTTTTTTAAATCTGATTTTACTGCTTAACTGAGTTACTTGATGTGGAATAGAGTTCTATGTAGTCATGGCTCTATGTAGTACTGTGCGCCTCCCATAGTCTGTTCTGGACTTGGGGACTGTGAAGAGACCTCTGGTGGCATGTCTCGTGGGGTATGCATTGGTGTCCGAGCTGTGTGCCAGTAGTTCAAACAGACAGCTTGGTACATTCAGCTTGTCTACACCTCTTAAAAAAACAAGCAGTGATGAAGTCAATCTCTCTTCCACTCTAAGCCAGGAGAGACTAACATGCATGTCGTTCATTTTAGCTCTCTGTGTACTTTTAAGGGCCAGCCGTGCTGCCCTGTTCTGAGCCAACTGTAATTTTCCTAAGTCCCTCTTTGTGGCACCTGACCACACTACTGAACAGTAGTCCAGGTGCGACAAAACTAGGGCCTGTAGGACCTGCCTTGTTGATAGTGTTGTTAAGAAGGCAGAACAACGCATAATTATGGACATACATCTCCCCATCTTAGCTACTGTTGTATCAATATGCTTTGACCATGACAGTTTACAATCCAGGGTTACTCAAAGCAGTTTAGTCACCTCAACTTGCTCAATTTCCACATTATTCATTACGAGATGTAGTTGAGGTTTAGGGTTTAGTGAATGATTTAACCCAAATTCAATGCTTTTAGTTTTTGAAATATTTAGGACTAACTTATTCCTTGCCACCCATTCCAAAACTAACTGCAACTCTTTATTAAGTGTTGCACTTATTTCAGTTGCTGTAGCAGCTGACGTGTACAGTCATGGTCAAAAGTTTTGAGAATGACACAAATATTAATTTTCACAAAGTCTGCTGCCTCAGCTTTTATGATGGCAATTTGCATATACTTCAGAATGTTATGAAGAGTGATCAGATGAATTGCAATTAATTGCAAAGTCCCTCTTTTCCATGAATATGAACTTAATCCCCAAAAAACATTTCCACTGCATTTCAGCCCTGCCACAAAAGGACCAGCTGACATCAAGTCAGTGATTCTCTCGTTAACACAGGTGAGAGTGCTGATGAGGACAAGGCTGGTGTCACGATCGTCGGGAACAGAGGAGGACCAAGGCGCAGCGTTGAAGGCGAACATACTCTTTTATTAGTGATTACACGAACAAAGCAACAAAACGATAACGTGACGTCCACGGTCTAACACAAACCACACTGGAACAAGATCCCACAAACCACTGTGGCAAACAGACTGAATAAATATGGTTCCCAATCAGAGACAACTAGCAACAGCTGACACTAGTTGCCTCTGATTGAGAACCACTCTGGTCAACATAGAAATACACCAACTAGAAACAAGGAAACTCACACCCTGGCTCAACATACAAGTGTCCCCAGAGCCAGGGCGTGACAGCTGGAGATCACTTTGTCATGCTGAGTGAGTTAGAATAACAGACTGGAAGCTTTAAAAGAAGGGTGGTGCTTGAAATCATTGTTCTTCCTCTGTTAACCATGGTTACCTGCAAGGAAACACGTGCTGTCATCATTGCTTTGCACAAAAAGGGCTTCACAGGCAAGGATATTGCTGCTAGTAAGATTGCACCTAAATCAACCATTTATCGGATCATCAAGAAAGGCTTCAGGGCGCCCAAGAAAGTCCAGCAAGCGCCAGGACGTCTCCTAAAGTTGATTCAGCTGCGGGATCGGGGCACCACCAGTGCAGAGCTTGCTCAGGAATGGCAGCAGGCAGGTGTGAGTGCATCTGCATGCACAGTGAGGCAAAGACTTTTGGAGGATGGCCTGGTGTCAAGAAGGGCAGCGAGGAAGCCACTTCTCTCCAGGATGAATGAATGAATCCCTTTTCCGATTGTTTGGGGCATCCGGAAAAAAGCTTGTCCATAGAAGACGAGGTGAGCGCTACCATCAGTCCTGTGTCATGCCAACAGTAAAGCATCCTGAGACCATTCATGTGTGGGGTTGCTTCTCAGCCAAGGGAGTGGGCTCACTCACAATTTTGCCTAAGAACACAGCCATGAATAAAGAATGGTACCAACACATCCTCCGAGAGCAACTTCTCCCAACCATCCAAGAACAGTTTGGTGACGATCAATGCCTTTTCCAGCATGATGGAGCACCTTGCCATAAGGCAAAAGTGGCCAGGAAACTCCCCAGACCTTAATCCAATTGAGAACTTGAGGTGGGTGGACAAACAAAAACCCACAAATTCTGACAAACTCCAAGCATTGATTATGCAAGAATGGGCTGCCATCAGTCAGGATGTGGCCCAGAAGTTAATTGACAGCATGCCTGGGCGGATTGCAGAGTTCTTGAAAAAGAAGGGTCAACACTGAAAATATTGACTCTTTGCATAAACTTAATGTAATTGTCAATAAAAGCCTTCGACACTTATGGAATGCTTGTAATTATACTTCAGTATACCATAGTAACATCTGACAGAAATATCTAAAAACACTGAAGCAGCAAACTTTGTGTAGACCAAAACTTTTGACCATGACTGTATAGTGTTGAGTCAGTGACATGTCGTTAGTAAAGATGGAAAAAAGTAAGGGTCCTAGACAGCTGCCCTGGGGAATGCCTGACTCTACCTGGATTAAGTTTGAGAGGCTTCCATTAAATAACTCCCTCTGTGTTCTGTTAGACAAGTAACTCTTCATCCACATTATAGCAGGGGGTGTAAAGCCATAACACATATGTTTTTCCAACAGCAGACTATGATCGATAATGTCAAAAAACGCACTGAAGTCTAACAAAACAGCCCCCACAATCTTTTTATCATCAATTTCTCTCAGCCAATCATCAGTCATTTGTGTAAGTGCTGTGCCTGTTGAATGTCCTTCCCTATAATCATGCTGAAAGTTTGTTGTCGATTTGTTTACAGTAAAATAGCATTGTATCTGGTCAAACACAATTTTTTCCAAAAGTTTACTAAGGGTTGGTAACAGGTTGATTGGTCGGCTATTTGAGCCAGTAAAGGGGGCTTTACTATTCTTAGGTAGCGGAATGACTTTTGCTTCCCTCCAGGCCTGAGGGCACACAGTTTCTAGTAGGCTTAAATTGAAGAAAAGTCAAATAGGAGTGGCAATATTGTCTGCTATTATCCTCAGTAATTTTCCATCCAAGTTGTCAGACCCCGGTGGCTTGTCATTGTTTTTAGACAACAATATTATTTTCACCTCTTCCAGACTTACTTTACGGAATTCAAAATGTCAATGCTTGTCTTTCATAATTGGGTCAGATATACTTGGATGTGTAGTGTCAGCGTTTGTTGCTGGCATGTCATGCCTAAGTTTACTAATCTTGCCAATAATAATAAAATAATTAAAGTAGTTGGCAATATCAGTGGGTTTTGTGATGAATGTGTCATCTGATTAAATGAATGATGGAGCAGAGTTTGCCTTCTTGCCCAAAATTTCATTTATGGTGCTCCAAAGCTTTTTCCTATCATTCATCTTTGTTTCATAGTATAGTTTCTTCTTCTTTTTATTCAGTTTAGTCACATGATTTCTCAATTTGCAATACGTTTGCCAATCGGTTGTGCAGCCAGACTTATTTGCCATTCCTTTTGCCTCATCCCTCTCAACCATACAATTTTAAAATTACTCATCAATCCACTGGGATTTAACAGTTTTTACAGTCATTTTCTTAATGGGTGCATGCTTATTAGTAACTGGAATAAGCAATTTCATAAATGTGTCAATTGCAGCGTCTGGTTGCTCGTCATTACACACAAATATTCTTCACATCAACAAGATAGGAATCAGTACAGAACTTAAATGGTAACGTGGTATAACGTGTTAAATGGTAACGTGGTATAATGTGTTAAATGGTAACGTGGTATAACGTGTTAAATGGTAACGTGTTATAACGTGTTAAATGGTAACGTGTTATAACGTGTTAAATGGTAACGTATTATAACGTGTTAAATGGTAACGTGTTATAACGTGTTAAATGGTAACGTGGTATAACGTGTTAAATGGTAACGTGTTATAACCTGTTAAATTTTAACGTGGTATAACGTGTTAAATGGTAACGTGTTATAACGTGTTAAATGGCATCTAGCTCTTTCTAAAGGCTTCTGTATGAATGACAAAAACCGACACTACCAATGCCCCTCGCATCAACCTGTACGCAGGGCACGGTGAGTTTTTTAAATGTATTAATTTGACTGCATTTCAAATCATTAACATAACACAAAGTTGAACAACTTCAGTGGTCATAAAGTAGTTCTGTTTGGCTCAGGCAGTAGATCATGGCATGTAACGCCAAGGGTTGTGGGTTCAATTCCCGCTGGGGACACATTTACATTTACATTTACGTCATTTAGCAGACGCTCTTATCCAGAGTGTTATCCAGTGAGTTCATACATTATTATTTTTTTATATATTATTTTCATACTGGCCCCCCGTGGGAATCGAACCCACAACCCTGGCGTTGCAAACACCATGCTCTACCAACTGAGCTACATCCCTGCCGGCCATTCCCTCCCCTACCCTGGACGACGCTGGGCCAATTGTGCGCCGTCACATGGGTGTCCCGGTCGCGGCCGGCTACGACAGAGCCTGGATTCGAACCAGGATCTCTAGTGGCACCCATATATAAAATGTATGAAGGCATGTCTGTAAGTCGCTTTTTACAAAAAGTATGCTAAATGCTAATTGCTAATTGATAGATGGCTAGAAATGGATGGATAACGACTTATTCCAGGTTTGGAGCTGTATCAGTATAGTGGAATCATGGCTCTGCTCCAGGTCCAGAATGACTACCTCTCCATGCACTGTCTCTGGCTGGTCTACACTGTCTCTGGCTGGTCTACACTGTCTCTGGCTGGTCTACACTGTCTCTGGCTGGTCTACACTGTCTCTGGCTGGTCTACACTGTCTCTGGCTGGTCTACACTGTCTCTGGCTGGTCTACACTGTCTCTGGTTGGTCTACACTGTCTCTGGCTGGTCTACACTGTCTCTGGCTGGTCTACACTGTCTCTGGCTGGTCTACACTGTCTCTGGCTGGTCTACACTGTCTCTGGCTGGTCTACACTGTCTCTGGCTGGTCTACACTGTCTCTGGTTGGTCTACACTGTCTCTGGCTGGTCTACACTGTCTCTGGCTGGTCTACACTGTCTCTGGCTGGTCTACACTGTCTCTGGCTGGTCTACACTGTCTCTGGCTGGTCTACACTGTCTCTGGCTGGTCTACACTGTCTCTGGTTGGTCTACACTGTCTCTGGTTGGTCTACACTGTCTCTGGCTGGTCTACACTGTCTCTGGCTGGTCTACACTGTCTCTGGTTGGTCTACACTGTCTCTCCTAAACCCTCTCTAAGACCCAGTACCACCACTACTCTCCTAAACCCTCTATAAGACCCAGTACCACCACTACTCTCCTAGACCCTCTCTAAGACCCAGTACCACCACTACTCTCCTAGACACTCTCTAAGACCCAGTACCACCACTACTCTCCTAGACACTCTCTAAGACCCAGTACCACCACTAAAGACCCAGTACCACCACTGTCTCTCCTAGAACTTAGGGAATGATTTGTACCAAATACAATGCTCTTATTTTTTAGAGATGTTCAGGACCAGTTTATTAGTGGCCACCCATTCCAAAACAGATTGCAACTCTTTGTTAAGGGTTTCAGTGACTTCATTAGCTGTGGTTGCTGAAGCATATATGGTTAAATAATCAGCATACATGGACACACATGCTTTTTTTAATGCCAGTGGCAGGTCATTGGTAAAAATAGAAAAGAGTAGAGGGCCTAGAGCGCTGCCCTGCGGTACACCACGCTTTACATGTTTGACATTAGAGAAGCTTCCATTAAAGAAAACCCTTTGAGTTCTATTAGATAGATAGCTCTGAATCCACGATATGGCAGGGGTTGAAAAGCCATAACACATACGTTTTTTCAACAACAGGTTATGGTCAATAATATCAAAGGCTGCACTGAAATCTAACAGTACAGCTCCCACAATCTTCTTATTTTCAATTTATTTCAACCAATCATCAGTAATTTGTGTCAGTGCAGTACATGTTGAATGGCCTTCCCTATAAGCATGCTGAAAGTCTGTTGTTAATGTGTTTTCCAGAGAAATAGCATTGTATTTGGTCAAACACATTTCTTTCCAACAGTTTGCTAAGAGCTGGCAGCAAGCTGATAGGTCTGCTGTTAGAACCAGTAAAGGCTGCTTTACCATTCTTGGGTAGCGGAATGACTTTGGCTTCCCTCCAGGCCTGAGGACAAAGACTTTCCTCTAGGCTCAGATTAAAGATATGACAGATAGGAGTGGCTATAGAGTCAGCTACCATCCTCAGTAGCTTTCCATCTAAGTTGTCAATGCCAGGAGGTTTGTCATTATTGATCGATAACAATAATTGTTCCACCTTGCAATGCTTTTCTTTCATTATTTGTTTTTTTATGCATGAGTACGACGGCTCACTGTTTGTTGTTGGCATTTCCTGCCTAAGTTTGCCCACTTTGCCAATGAAGTAATCCTTAAAATAATTGGCAACATCAAATGGTTTTGTGATGAATAAGCCATCTGATTCAATGAAAGATGGAGTTGAATTTGTCTTTCTGACATAATTTCATTTAAAGTACTTCAAAGTTTTTTTTCCATCATTCCTTATATCATTGATCTTGGCTTCATAATACTGTTTATTCTTCTTTTTGTTGAGTTTAGTCACATAATTTCTCAATTTGCAGTAAGTCAGCCAGTCAGATGTGCAGCCAGACTTATTAGCCACTCCTTTTGCCCCATCTCTTTCAACCAGACAGTTTTTCAATTCCTCATCAATCCACGGAGCCTTAACAGTTCTAACAGTCAGTTTCTTAACAGGTGCATGTTTATCAATAATTGGAAGAAGCAATTTCCTAAATTCATCAAGTGCAGCGTCTGGATGCTCCTTATTAATCACATCAGACCAACAAATATTTGTAACATCATCCACATAAGAGTCACAGCAAAATATTTTGTATGATCTCTTAGCCGATGTGAGCCTTTAAACAGGTCAACGTTCACAAGGCCGCAGGGCCAGACGGATTACGAGGACGTGTACTCAGAGCATACGCGGACCAACTGGCAAGTGTCTTCACTGACATTTTCAACCTCTCCCTGACCGAGTCTGTAATAACTACATGTTTCAAGCAGACCACCATAGTCCCTGTGCCCAAGAAAGCGAAGGTAACCTGCCTAAATGACTACCGCCCCGTAGCCATGAACTGCTTTGAAAGACTGGTCATGATTCACATTAATACCATCATCCCGGAAACCCTAGACCCACTCCAATTCGCATACCACCCCAACAGATCCACAGATGACGCAATCTCAATCGCAATCCACACTACCCTTCCCCACCTGGACAAAAGGAACACCTACGTGAGAATGCTGTTCATCGACTACAGCTCAGCGTTCAACACCATAGTGCCCTCAAAGCTCATCACTAAGCTAAGGACCCTGGGACTAAACACCTCCCTCTGCAACTGGATCCTGGACTTCCTGACGGGCCGCCCCCAGGTGGTAAGGGTAGGCAACAACACATCTGCCACGCTGATCCTCAACACGGGGGCCCCTCAGGGGTACATGCTTGGTCCCCTCCTGTACTCCCTGTTCATCCATGACTTCGTGGCCAAGCACGACTCCAACACCATCATTAAGTTTGCTGAAAACACAACGGTGGTAGGCCTGATCACCGACAACGATGAGAAAGCCTATAGGGAGGAGGTCAGAGACCTGGCAGTGTGGTGCCAGAAAAACAACCTCTCCCTCAACGTGAACAAGACAAAGGAGATCATCGTGGACTACAGGAAAAGGAGGGCCGAACACGCCCCCATTCACATCCACAGGGCTGTAGTGGAGCGGGTCAAGAGTTTCAAGTTCCTTGGTGTCCAAACACACCAAGACAGACGTGAAGAGGGCACGACAAAGCCTATTCCCCCTCAGGAGACTGAAATGATTTGGCATGGGTCCCCAGATCCTCAAAAAGTTATACAGCTGCACCATCAAGAGCATCCTGACTGGTTGCATCACCGCCTGGTATGGCAACTGCTCGGCCTCCGACCACAAGGCGCTACAGAGGGTAGTGCGTATGGCCCAGTACATCTCTGGGGTCAAGCTTCCTGCCATCCAGGACCTCTATACCAGGCGGTGTCAGAGGAAGGCCCTAAAAATGGTCAAATACTCCAGTCACCCAAGTCATAGACTGTTCTCTCTGCTACCGCAAGGCAAGCGGTCCCGGAGCGCCAAGTCTAGGTCCAAAAGGCTCCTTAACAGCTTCTACCCCCAAGCCATAAGACTCCTGAACAGCTAATCATGGCTACCCCAAGCCATAAGACTCCTGAACAGCTTCTACCCCCAAGCCATAAGACTCCTGAACAGCTTCTACCCCCAAGCCATAAGACTGCTGAACAGCTTCTACCCCCAAGCCATAAGACTCCTGAACAGCTTCTACCCCCAAGCCATAAGACTGCTGAACAGCTTCTACCCCCAAGCCATAAGACTCCTTAACAGCTTCTACCCCCAAGCCATAAGACTCCTTAACAGCTTCTACCCCCAAGCCATAAGACTCCTTAACAGCTTCTACCCCCAAGCCATAAGACTCCTTAACAGCTTCTACCCCCAAGCCATAAGACTCCTTAACAGCTTCTACCCCCAAGCCATAAGACTCCTTAACAGCTTCTACCCCCAAGCCATAAGACTGCTGAACAGCTTCTACCCCCAAGCCATAAGACTCCTTAACAGCTTCTACCCCCAAGCCATAAGACTCCTTAACAGCTTCTACCCCCAAGCCATAAGACTCCTTAACAGCTTCTACCCCCAAGCCATAAGACTCCTTAACAGCTTCTACCCCCAAGCCATGAGACTCCTTAACAGCTTCTACCCCCAAGCCATAAGACTGCTGAACAATGAATCAAATGGCCACCCGGACTACTCACTGTTTATTATCTATACATAGTCACTTTACCCCGACCTACATGTACAAATTACCTTGACTAACCTGTACCCCCGATCATTGACTCGGTATCGGTTCCCCCTGTATATAGCCTCGTTATTGTTATTTTATTGTGTTACTTTTAATTGTATTTTTTAAATGGAAGAAATTTGGAACCACCAAGGCACTGGGGAGAAGGGCGACCAACAACCCGATGGTTACTCTGACAGTGTCACGCCCTGACTCTAGGACTCGTATTTGTTGAGTCAGGGTGTGGATTTTCTGTGTCGTGTTGTGCTATGTTTATTGTCTATGGTTAGATCTTGTATGTATAGATCTATGTTGGCCAGGGTGGTTCCCAATCAGAGGCAGCTGTAGCTCGTTGTCTCTGATTGGGGACCATACTTAGGTAGCCTGTTGGCACTAGTGGGTTGTGGGATCTTGTTCCGTGTAAGGTATGTTGTGTGTATGCTACCTTGGACGTTTCATTTCGTTGTTTTGTCGTGGTGTTTATTCGTTAAATAATTATGTATGCTTATCACGCTGCGCCTTGGTCCTTCTCGTTCGTAAACGATCGTGACAGACAGAGCTCCAAAGTTCCTCTTTAGAGATGAGAGAATTTTCCAGAAGGACAACCGTCTCTGCAGCACTCCACCAATCAGGCCTTTATGGTAGAGTGGCCAGATGGAAGCCACTCCTCAGTATAAGGCACATGACAGCCCACTTGGAGTTTGCCAAAAGGCACCTAAAGACTCTCAGACCATGAAAAACAAGATTCTCTTGTCTGATGAAACCAAGATTGAACTCTTTGGCCTGAATGCCAAGCATCAAGTCTGTAGGAAACCTGGCACCATCCCTACGGTGAAGCATGGTGGTGGCAGCATCATGCTATTGGGAATGTTTTTCAGCGGCAGGGACTGGGAGACTAGTCAGGATCGAGGGAAATATGAACAGAGCAAAGTACAGAGAGATCCTTGATGAAAACTTGCTCCAGATCGCTCAGGATCACCTTCCAACAGGACAACAACCCTAAGCACACAGCCAAGACAACACAGGAGTGGCTTCGGGACAAGTCTCTGAAAGTCATTGAGTGGCCCAGCCAGAGCCCGGACTTGAACCCGATCTAACATCTCTGGAGAGACCTGAAAATAGCTGTGCAGCAACACTCCCCATCCAACCTGACAGAACTTGAAAGGATCTGCAGAGAAGAATGGGAGAAACTCCCCAAATACAGGTGTGCCAAGGTTGTAGCGTCATAACCAAGAAGACTCAAGGCTGTAATCACTGCCAAAGGTGATTCCCCCAAAGGTGCTTCAACAAAGTACTGAGTAAAGGGTCTGAATACTTATGTAAATGTGATAATTCAGTTATTTATTTTTAATACATTTGCAAAAATTGATGTGATATTTCATTTTTATTTTTATGTGCAAAAATGTCTAAAAACCAGTTTTTGCTTCGTCATTATGGGGTAATGTGTGTAGATTGATGAGGGGAAAAAACAATTAAATCCATTTTAGAATAAGGCTGTAACGTAACAAAATGTGGAAAAAGTCAAGAGGTCTGAATACTTTCCAATGCACTGTATTATTTAGATACTGACTGTTAGCACTTGGTGGCCTATAGCAACACCCCAAAAGAAAAGGCTTTAGATGTGCCAAGTGAACCTGCAACACTTCAATAACACTTTACATAAGATCTTCTCTAAGCATTACAGGGAAATGTCTCTGAATATACAGTATATACAGTGTGTGCAAATGTAGCAAGTTATGGAGGTAAGGCAATAAATAGGCTATAGTGCAAAATAATTACAATTAGTATTAACACTGGAATGATAGATGTGCAAGAGATGATGTGCAAATAGAGGTTACTGGGGTGCAAAAGAGCAAAATAAATAACAATATAGGGATGAGGTAGTTGGGTGGGCTAATTTCAGATGGGCTGTGTACAGGTGCAGTGATCGGTAAGGTGCTCTGACAACTGATGCTTAAAGTTAGTGAGGGAGATAAGAGTCTCCAGCTTCAGAGATTTTTGCAATTCGTTCCAGTCATTGGCAGCAGAGAACTGGAAGGAATGGCGGCCAAAGGAGGTGTTGGCTTTGGGGATGACCAGTGAGATATACCTGCTGGAGCGCAGACTACGGGTGGGTGCTGCTATGGCGACCAATGAGCTAAGATAAGGCGGGGATTTGCCTAGTAGTGATTTATAGATGGCCTGGAGCCAGTGGGTTTGACGACGAACATGTAGTGAGGACCAGCCAACAAGAGCGTACAGGTCACAGTGGTGGGTATTATATGGGGCTTTGGAGACAAAACGGATGGCACTGTGATAGACTACATCCAATTTGCTGAGTAGAGTGTTGGAGGCTATTTTGTAAATGACATCGCCGAAGTCAAGGATCGGTAGGATAGTCAGTTTTACGAGGGCATGTTTGGCAGCATGAGTGAAGGAGGCTTTGTTGCGAAATAGGAAGCCGATTCTAGATTTAACTTTGGATTGGAGATTCTTAATGTGAGTCTGGAAGGAGAGTTTACAGTAACCAGACACCTAGGTATTTGTAGTTGTCCACATACTCTAGGTCAGACCCGTCGAGAGTAGTGATTCTAGTCTGGTGTGTGGGTGCCAGCAGCGTTCGATTGAAGAGCATGCATTTAGTTTTACTAGTGTTTAAGAGCAGTTGGAGGCTACTGAAGGAGTGTTGTATGGCATTGAAGCTCGTTTGGAGGTTTGTTAACACAGTGTCCAATGAAGGGCCAGATGTATACAAAATGGTGTCGTCTGCGTAGAGGTGGATCTGAGAGTCACCAGCAGCAAGAGCGACATCATTGATATACACGAGTCGGCCCAAGAATTGAACCCTATGGCACCCCCAATGAGCCTGTCATAGCGGATGTAGGCAATGTCCCCACACGCTCTGGCAGCTTTCATGGCTGGGATAAGTTATTTCCTCTTCTAGCGCACAGCTTCAGGATAGTCCTCGTTGAGGAAGATGTACATTCCTCTCAAGTTCATGGCTCTTTCTAGAACAGCTACCTTGTCCTTGAACCTCAGGAACTTGACCACTATCAGCCTGGGCCTGTCACCTGGGCCAGTGGTGGGTTTTCCAGTCCTGTTGGCGCGCTCCACCTCAATCTTCCTGTGGTCCATCTTCAATTTCTCCGAGATCATTTCCCTCACTTTGTCCTCAGACTCCGTCCAGGTCTCATGTGGAGATTCTGTAATTCCGTCCACAACCATGTTGTTCAGCCTTGATTGTCAGTCATTGTTATCATGGATTCACACACAGAACTGATGTCCTCTCTCAACGACTTACAGATTGCTATCATCTTGCCGTTCTCCTGTTTCAACTCATCGAGCTGACTCTGGGAGAACTCCAAACTGTTCTTCAGGTCCTGGACCTCTCTGGTCAGGTTGTCCAATTATTTTATTAGTTGACTCCACCAGTATTTGGACTAAACACTTGAAGCAATTTTCTCGTTGTTGTAACAACTGCTTGTAGAACTATTTTTGTTTGTTTAGAAGATCCTTCACGTGTGATAGTGAGACACCAATGTCCTCAACGGTACTCCCACCGGCTTTGGTCTTTGTCATGGTAGCTAGCAACGTAGGTTACGCTGTTACTCCTCTCAGTTCCAGACAGGACAGGTCTCTCAGTTCCAGACAGGACAGGTCTCTCAGTTCCAGACAGGACAGGTCTCTCAGTTCCAGACAGGACAGGTCTCTCAGTTCCAGACAGGACAGGTCTCTCAGTTCCAGACAGGACAGGTCTCTCAGTTCCAGACAGGGCAGGTCTCTCAGTTCCAGACAAGACAGGTCTCTCAGTTCCAGACAGGACAGGTCTCTCAGTTCCAGACAGGACAGGTCTCTCAGTTCCAGACAGGACAGGTCTCTCAGTTCCAGACAGGACAGGTCTCTCAGTTCCAGACAGGACAGGTCTCTCAGTTCCAGACAGGACGGGTCTCTCAGTTCCAGACAGGACAGGTCTCTCAGTTCCAGACAGGACAGGTCTCTCAGTTCCAGACAGGACAGGTCTCTCAGTTCCAGACAGGACAGGTCTCTCAGTTCCAGACAGGACAGGTCTCTCAGTTCCAGACAGGACAGGTCTCTCAACAGGTCTCTCAGTTCCAGACAGGACAGGTCTCTCAGTTCCAGACAGGACAGGTCTCTCAACAGGTCTCTCAGTTCCAGACAGGACAGGTCTCTCAGTTCCAGACAGGACAGGTCTCTCAGTTCCAGACAGGACAGGTCTCTCAACAGGTCTCTCAGTTCCAGACAGGACAGGTCTCTCAGTTCCAGACAGGACAGGTCTCTCAGTTCCAGACAGGACAGGTCTCTCAGACAGGACAGGTCTCTCAGTTCCAGACAGGACAGGTCTCTCAGTTCCAGACAGGACAGGTCTCTCAGTTCCAGACAGGACAGGTCTCTCAGTTCCAGACAGGACAGGTCTCTCAGTTCCAGACAGGACAGGTCTCTCAGTTCCAGACAGGACAGGTCTCTCAGTTCCAGACAGGACAGGTCTCTCAGTTCCAGACAGGACAGGTCACAGGGAAGACTGAAGACAACAACAACAAACAGCAGGGATCTAGACAGCCACAAGCCCGGGACAATCCGCTGTCCCAGCCACAATGGCTAACCGCGTTGCAGGCTGCATTCAAGCCCTCAAGAAAATCCTCCTAGCGTGATAGGCAGCTAGCTAGCAGCATTGCTAAATAGCTCCTCAGACCCGGCCTTGGTCGGCAGGATCCCTGGACAGAGACTAGCAGTCCCAGCAACTGATGCCAACTGGGTCGCGGGATCCAAACTAAAAAGTTAGCTAGCTACTAAGAAACTTTCGAATACACTTTCAAAACAACACATTTTTCAAAACAACAGACTGAGCTCTCCCTCGTTCAACAGGAAGTGGCTATGAGGAGCCTCCTAATATCTGGGGTAATTTCTACTAATTCATATATAAAATATTCAGTCAGTTCAAGCATAGCCATTCTCCCCATACACTCGCTACCAGACACAGTACAGAATGATTACAAATGGAATTTAGCAACGTGTAATACAGAAGTCATCATGTTATTCACAACTAGAAAATATGATGGGGCTAACAGTGACTTTGTTTAATTATGTAGCATTATTTCAATCAGCAGACAAATAATGATATATTAATATTACCGCATAAGATTATATTACTTTGTATAGCACACAAATGGTCTTACATTTTTAATTTAACCTTTATTTTAGCAGGGAGTCATGCTGAGACCACGGTCTCTTTTGCAGATGAGCATCAACACGTAAATAAACAACAATTACACAATACATATTTATATACACATCAATTAGACAATAGATGAAAAGCCAATCATATGAAACAAACACATTGTTCAGTAAAACTGCCTCTAACATCCACCTGAATTGAGCCACCAACTTTAAGGACTTTTGGAGATTAAAGCAGATTTACAAATAAATTCAACACCATGACAATTGAATTGTTGTACAGTAACGATTTAATCCAACATCCTTGTAATACCATCATTGTAGGAGCCAGCCCAGGAACTTTGGACATCAAAGGTTGATTTTACATTTTCAAAATGGCCACTGAAAGAAGAAAAAACTATATATATCCGTCATGAGGGTCATTTCAGTTGTGATTTACTTTCCGTTGTTATTGCGGAAGGCTGTGTGTCACAGATTGATCTCCCCCTGGTATGAGGACAACTGGGGCTGGATCCCAAGGGGCACCCTATTCCCTAAGGGCCCTGGTCTAAAGTAGTGCACTAGATAGGGAATAGGGTGCCATTTGGCTATGGGCTCTGGTCTAAAGTAGTGCACTAGATAGGGAATAGGGTGCCATTTGGCTATGGGCTCTGGTCTAAAGTAGTGCACTAGATAGGGAATAGGGTGCCATTTGGCTATGGGCTCTGGTCTAAAGTAGTGCACTAGATAGGGAATAGGGTGCCATTTGGCTATGGGCTCTGGTCTAAAGTAGTGCACTAGATAGGGAATAGGGTGCCATTTGGCTATGGGCTCTGGTCTAAAGTAGTGCACTAGATAGGGAATAGGGTGCCATTTGGCTATGGGCTCTGGTCTAAAGTAGTGCACTAGATAGGGAATAGGGTGCCAGTTGGCTATGGGCCCTTGTCTAAAGTAGTGCACTAGATAGGGAATAGGGTGCCATTTGGGACTCAGCATAGATATTTATCTTTCCTTGCGATGGGGACAGGCAGAAGAGGGGGGGGTATCATAATGACTAAAGACGCACAGTGTGAGATATTATGGTATGTTACGGCTAAGGAGACCCTGATGGGCCTTAAAGATCAGTGATCCCCATAAACCCTGTTACAGCCTCGCCGGGCTGACGGGACCTATAAATTACAGACGGGAGAAGAGAGAGACGGTGTCTGTATTAAAGGGAGGGGAGAGGAGAGGCTGTCCGAGCTGAAAGATTACATTGATTTCTTCACAATCTTTTAACCTAATGGAGATATAGCAGTCATATTGCCTTTGGTGTCTGTAGTGCTTTGGCAAAGTGTTTTCTGTTTAATCAGAAACATGATTTCAGAGTGTTGACCTTGCGTATTCTGGAAAGCGAATCAATTGTAGGCCAGTGTAAGGCTATGTGATTCAGTGATAAATAACAATACATTTGTTCTTCCTCATCAACATATTCTGTAACTCCAATAGCATAAACCGTAATTGTTGTGAGATCTCTGGGGGGTAATGAGAGATGATGCTGTAGAGCGGCTAGTTCAGATCAACTCATTCCAGATGAAAATAAGCGACTCTTTAATTATTATTTGCTTTGTGACAAAAATTATTGTTCGCCTGCAGCCATAGTACAGGATTCAAACGTATGTGGGAGGTTGTTGCCAATTAATGGCCTCACAGCAACCATAAGCCATACTAAGACCCAGTACATATTGCTCATGTATGAATCTGGTAAGACCCAGTACTTCTTTATCCTGTATGAATCTGGTAAGACCCAGTACATATTGCTCCTGTATGAATCTGGTAAGACCCAGTACTTCTTTATCCTGTATGAATCTGGTAAGACCCAGTACATATTGCTCCTGTATGAATCTGGTAAGACCACTTGTGTAGCCAGTGTTACCAGTTTCCAGGGGGCTTTCAGCTGTCTTAATGAAGCCTGTTTCTGTTGTTGAGACACAGCACACACCCAGGCTGTAAAAACACACTCCAATACATTAGTGGGATTTATCACTTCTTACGAGGGCTTTTCATTTCAGTGGTTATCTATTGGTGTTCAGGGAGGGTTTTCCCGCTGAGCCGTGACCAACTGGTTTTCCAGGCTGGTGATGGATGATATCCTGGCCGGGGGTCTCTGTATTGAGAGGTAAGATGTCTATATCCTGAAATACAGCACTGTTTTTACTGTAAAGAAAACCCACCAGACCACTGCACACTCAGCAGTGATTCTCAGTTACAGTATACTGTAATGTCAACTACTGTTATAGAATAACTGTTATGTTGCCCTGTGGATTTACAATATTTTAGAGTGTCATGGAGCTTGAAGCCAGGCCAACACCCCACATGTTCGTCTTTGTGGATGAGGCTGGTTTTTAACATGGCCAAAACACGCCGACGTGGAAGGAATGTGACTGGGAAAAGAGCAACAGTGAATGTCCCGGGGCGGAGGGGGTGCCAACATCACAATGTGTGCCGCAATGTCCTCTGAAGGATCTGCTGTTACATAAACCACTAATTGGGCCATATAACACCTTCATTCATGGATGACCTCTATGGAAGGCTTTCGCCAGGTGAAGAGAGAGGGCAAGTCAGAAGAAATATGGAAACCTGGGTGATTGTATGGGACAATGTGGCATTTCACCATGCAGTCACAGAGTGGTTTGCAGCCCATCCCAGGATGGTGTCACTTTTCCTCCCCGCCCTTACTCTCCCTTCCTCAACCCCATAGAATAATGATTTTCCTCATGGAGGTGGAAAGTTTATGACCACCATCCACATGATCAAATGTCACTGTTGGATGCAATGAATGCCTGGATATCTCTGCAGCAGATTGCCAGGGATGGATCGGGCGTGCAAAGAGATTCTTTCCCAGGTGTGTTGCGCGAGAGGCCACCCGGTGTGATGTGGACGAGAACTTGTGTCCCAATGCAACAGACGGGGTTGACTAGCATTGTTATGTATCTGTTTCATTTGGACAATATGCTATGAATATTCATAGTGTGTGTACACTTTTTGTTTGTTTAACAGTGCCGGAATTATTTATTTTTGTGTAATTTGGAATTACTCTGCAAAAAGCTAAATACAGTAATTTGCAAAAATACAGTAAATTGTATTGAAGCATATTGCAGCCTTTCTGCTTTATTTCTTGACATATCTTGCAGGACATTCTATACAGTACAGGTTTGCCAGTCTTCTTTTGTAAAAATGACTGTTGGTTCATCTAGAAATATATAATATTAAAGACAAATTGACACATTTTCAAGTGGTAGGTGTTTTTAGAGTTTTGTAGGTAATGATCCTATGGATGACACAGTGTGCATGTTGTGAGAGACTGTTAGCTTTCATTTGGTAGAAAGATTTGCTTTTGAGACATGTAGGATGTGCATTGCCAAGTTGCATGTTGTTTTGATAACTGTATTTAGAGTTTTGAACATGTATCCGCTATATTGAACAATGCTTGTTAGCAATCGGAAAAAAAACTGTAATACGTTGACAAATTAATCCATAAGCTTATACTCGGCTTCCAGATTTCCTCTGCTTCCAGTTCCAAATAATGTTTTTAGCTGATACATTTGCATTATTGCAAACATTGACATTATTTCCCTGGTTGAAACCAAAGTAAATCTCACAGGTAGAACCCAGTAGATGTGTTGCTGGCACCAGAGCAGGTTGGCATCCAGCCAGTTTATTCTCCTCTGTTGTTGCCTTGTGTATTCACTCCATGCTGTTTGCTGTAAAGCCCTCACATGATGCATACGTAACAACATTTCAGTGGGAATTCAATCGTTTATTTTGTGTTTGGTTGTTGATTTGATCTTGTTAAATTCAAAGCCTTGTTTGGGGAGCTGTGATAGTGTGTTGTCTGACGTGTTTGGGGAGCTGTGATAGTGTGTTGTCTGACGTGTTTGGGGAGCTGTGATACTGTGTTGTCTGACGTGTTTGGGGAGCTGTGATAGTGTGTTGTCTGACGTGTTTGGGGAGCTGTGATAGTGTGTTGTCTGACGTGTTTGGGGAGGTCTGACGTGTTTGGGGAGCTGTGATAGTGTGTTGTGTCTAACGTGTGAGCAGTCTTTTCATCAGAAAGCATTAGGGGTGTAACCGTTCACCAAACCCACGGTTCGGTACGTATTGCGGTTTTGTGGTCACATTTTGGTACAGCGGGAAAATGAAACGCTAACAGTTACTGTAGTTATTATTTATTTATTTGGGAAAAGACGCAAGCAAGTTAAAAGCACCCTATTGGTGGCCCAAGTCCAGCTTCTGTGACAGCCTTCACAGTGTTCCTGTCTGCTGTGACAGCCTTCACAGTGTTCCTGTCTGCTGTGACAGCCTTCACAGTGTTCCTGTCTGCTGTGACAGCCTTCACAGTGTTCCTGTCTGCTGTGACAGCCTTCACAGTGTTCCTGTCTGTTGTGACAGCCTTCACAGTGTTCCTGTCTGTGGTGACAGCCTTCACAGTGTTCCTGTCTGTTGTGACAGCCTTCACAGTGTTCCTGTCTGTTGTGACAGCCTTCACAGTGTTCCTGTCTGTGATGACAGCCTTCACAGTGTTCATGTCTGTTGTGGCAGCCTTCACAGTGTTCTTGTCTGTTGTGACAGCCTTCACAGTGTTCCTGTCTGTGGTGACAGCCTTCACAGTGTTCCTGTCTGTTGTGGCAGCCTTCACAGTGTTCCTGTCTGTTGTGACAGCTTTCACAGTGTTCCTGTCTGTTGTGACAGCCTTCACAGTGTTCCTGTCACAAAATTGGACCTCAGGAGCGCATACAACTTGGTGCGTATTAGGGAGGGAGACGAATGGAAGACGGCATTTAGTACCACCTCGGGTCATTACGAGTATCTTGTCATGCCATACGGGTTGATGAATGCTCCTTCAGTCTTCCAATCCTTCGTTGATGAGATCTTCCGGGATATGCAGGGGCAGGGAGTGGTCGTGTACATTGACGACATTCTGGTGTATTCTTCTACTCGAGCCGAGCATGTAGACCTGGTGCGCCGAGTGTTGAGGAGATTGTTGGAGCATGACCTATATGTCAAGGCAGAGAAATGTCTGTTTTTCCAGGAGTCTGTCTCCTTTTTGGGTTATCAGTTGTCTGCGTCAGGGGTAAAGATGGAGGTTGACCGTGTGTCGGCCGTGCGTAATTGGCAAACTCCAACTACTGTTAAAGAGGTGCAGCGGTTCTTGGGCTTTGCGAATTACTACAGGAGGTTTATCCGGGGTTTTGGACAGGTGGCAGCTCCCATAACGTCTCTTCTAAAGGGAGGTCCGGTGCGCTTGCAGTGGTCTGCTGAGGCGGATAGGGCTTTTGGGAGACTGAAGGACCTGTTTACCTCGGCGCCGGTGCTGGCGCATCCGGATCCCGCGCTACCATTCCAGGTCGAGGTAGACGCGTCTGAAGCCTGTATAGGGGCCGTGCTCTCGCAACGGTCTGGCACACCACCGAAACTCCGCCCTTGTGCCTTTTACTCTAAAAAGCTCAGTCCGGCGGAGCGAAATTATGACGTGGGGGACAGGGAGTTGCTAGCCGTGTTCCAGGCCCTAAAGGTGTGGAGGCATTGGCTTGAGGGGGCTCAACACCCTTTCCTCATTTTGACCGACCACCGAAACCTGGAGTACATCCGGGCAGCTAGGAGACTGAACCCTCGCCAGGCTAGGTGGAACATGTTTCTAACCCGGTTCGTTTTTAAGATCACGTACATCCCTGGGTCCCAGAACGGTAAGGCAGATGCCCTGTCCCGGCCGTATGACACGGAGGAGAGGTCCGTTGAGCCCACGCCCATACTCCCGCCGTCTTGCCTGGTGGCACCGGTGGTATGGGAGGTCAATTCCGAAATCGAGCGGGCGTTGCGTACCGATCCTAGCCCTCCACAGTGTCCTGCGGGTCGGACGTACGTTCCGCTCGAGGTTCGGGATCGACTTATATATTGGGCTCACACGTCACCCTCCTCTGGACATCCAGGGATTGGCCGGACAGTGCACTGTCTTAGCGCTAAGTACTGGTGGCCAACGTTAGCCAGGGATGTGAGGGTTTATGTTTCCTCCTGCTCGGTGTGTGCCCAGTGTAAGGTTCCACTGCCCGTTCCACAACGACCCTGGTCTCACCTCTCGGTGGATTTCATTACTGACCTTCCCCCCTCCCAGGGAAATACCACCATCCTGGTCGTTGTGGATCGGTTCTCGAAGGCCTGTCGTCTCCTTCCCATGCCGGGTCTCCCCACTGCCCTACAGACCGCTGAGGCACTATTTACTCACGTCTTCCGGCATTACGGGGTCCCCGAGGATATAGTGTCTGATCGAGGCCCCCAGTTTACCTCTCGTGTCTGGAGAGCGTTCATGGAGCGTTTGGGGGTCTCGGTGAGCCTTACCTCGGGGTACCACCCGGAGAGCAATGGGCAGGTTGAACGGGTAAACCAGGATGTGGGTAGGTTTCTGAGGTTGTATTGCCAGGGCCGGCCGGAGGAGTGGGCGAGGTATGTTCCCTGGGCCGAGATGGCTCAGAACTCCTCCACCAGACTCACTCCTTTCCAATGTGTACTAGGGTACCAGCCGGCTCTGGCACCTTGGCATCAGAGCCAGATCGATGCTCCTGCGGTGGATGAGTGGGTGCGGCGCTCGGAGGAGACATGGAACGCTGCTCACGTACATCTGCAGCGGGCCATCCGTCGACTCAAGGCGGCGCCGATCTCCACCCCAGTGAGGGACCGGTGTACGCACCGGGAGATCGAGTCTGGCTCTCGACCAGAAACCTGCCCCTCCGCCTGCCCTGCCGGAAGCTGGGTCGGCGGTTTTTGGGGCCTTTTAAAGTCCTGAGGAGGTTGAACGAGGTGTGTTACAGATTACAACTTCCTATTGATTATAAGAATATTAACCCCTCGTTCCATGTGTCTCTCCTCAGGCCGGTGGTAGCTGGTCCACTCCAGGACTGTGAGATAGCCGAGACTCCTCCGCCCCCCGCTGGACATCGAGGGGGGCCCCGGCGTACACAGTCCGGTCCATCCTGGATTCGAGACGCCGGATGGGGGGTCTCCAATATCTCGTGGAGTGGGAGGGGTACGGTCCGGAGGAGCGGTGCTGGGTGCCGAGGAGAGATATCTTAGACCCATCTCTTCTGACTGAGTTCCATCGGGGTCATCCCACGCACCCTGCTCCGCGTCCTCCTGGTCGTCCCCGAGGCCGGGGTCGGCGCACGGCTGGAGCCGCGCGTCAAGGGGGGGGTACTGTCACGGTTTCTGCCGAGGCTGCTCCTTCTCCTTGTTCGGGCAGGCTTCGGCGGTCGTCGTCCCCGGAGTACTAGCTGCCACCGTTCGTTGTTTCTGTGTTCGTTTGGTTTGGTCTGTTTTGTACACCTGTTTCTCATTTTGTCTTGATTATGTGTCCTTTAAGTTCTCGTTGTTTCTGTCTTGTGGTTGTGTGTAGTTGTTCGTTGTCAGCAGGTGATTCTATGTCAAGTTTGTGCTAATTTTCTCTAGTGAGAGTTCCGCACATTTGTGCGTGTTTGTTATTTACGCTTAGTGCGTTATTTTCCTTGTGCCTCCGGCTCTGTTTATAGCCGTTCATTCTGTGGACTCTATTAAAGCATTTTGGACTACTTCTGCATCCTGCATCTGATTTCCACACCACCCCTACGCCAGCTCTGACACTTTTTCCCCCTCAGGAGACTAAAAAGATTTGGCATGGGTCCTCAGATCCTCAAAAAATTCTACAGCTGCACCATCGAGAGCATCCTGACTGGTTGCATCACCGCCTGGTATGGCAACTGCTTGGCCTCTGACCGCAAGGCACTACAGAGGGTAGTGCGTACGGCCCAGTACATCACTGGGGCAAAGCTCCCTGCCATCCAAGACCTCTATACCAGGCGGTGTCAGAGGAAGGCCCTCAAAATTGTCAAAGACTCCAGCCACCCCTAGTCATAGACTGTTCTCTCTGCTACCGCACGACAAGCGTACCGGAGTGCCAAGTCTAGGTCCAAAAAGACTTCTCAACAGCTTCTACCCACAAGCCATAAGACTCCTGAACAGCTAATCATGGCTACCCGGACTATTTGCACTGCCCCCCCACCCCATCCTTTTTACGCTGCTGCTACTCTGTTAAGTATTTATGCATAGTCACTTTAACTCTACCCACATGTACATATTACCTCAACTACCTCAACTAGCCGGTGCCCCCGCACATTGACTCTGCACCGTTACCCCCCTGTATATTTAGCCTCCCTACTGTCACTTTATTTTACTTCTGCTCTTTGTTTTTCTCAACACTTTTTTTTGTTGTTGTTTTATTCTTACTTTTTTTGTTTAAAATAAACGCACTGTTGGTTAAGGGCTGTAAGTAAGCATTTCACTGTAATGTCTGCACTTGTTGTATTCGGCGCATGTGACCAATAAAATTTGATTTGATTTGATTTGATTTTATTTACCAAGGCATCTTCTTAGCCAATGTTAACATGCTATTTACAAAGCAGTTGTGCCTAGAGCAGCATTTATCAAGTAACACTTCTGAGAACTGTGGCATTTCACCTTCCAACAGGACAACAAACCTAAGCACACAGCCAAGACAAGTCTCTGAATGTCCTTGAGTGGCCCAGCCAGAGCCCGGACTTGAACCCTGATCGAACATCTCTGGAGCGACGCTCCCCATCCAACCTGACAGAGCTTGAGAGGATCTGCAGAGAAGAATGGGAGAAACTCCCCAAATACAGGTGTGCCAAGCTTGTAGCGTCATACCCAAGAAGACTCGAGGCTGTAATTGCTGCCGAAGGTGCTTCAAAAAAGTACTGAGTAAAGGGTCTGAATACTTATGTAAATAGAATATTTCCGTTTTTAATTTTTAATACATTTGTAAAATGTTCTAAAACCTGTATTTGCTTTGTCATTATGGGGTATTGTGTGTAGATTGATGAGAAAAACAACAACAATTGAATCAATTTTAGAATAAGGCTGTAATGTAATAATATGTGGAAAAATGTAAATGGTCTGAATACTTTCCGAATGCAGTGTATGTGATCGTATATACAAACGTAAGCAAGGTTTGAAATGATTATCTTAGTCAAACGTTATATATCTGTTTGGGCTTCTTGCCAAAAGTCTACAAATGATTTGTAATTATGTTCTGGCCCCCTGACTATCCGCTCAAGCTGAACCTAGTGGGTGATCTGTAGTGGCTCGTACCCATCTCCTCTCTGTAGGTTGAAAGAACAGCTGGCTTTGGTTACCAAACTCTAGGGGAATAATATTATCTTTCTAACACGACGCAATTATTATTTTTTGTACTGTCTTTTAACGAAGCCATTCCTAATTGCACAGTGTGAAAGGCACGTGAGGATGAGTGCTTTCTTTTGGTCATCATTATATCTCCGTGAGCGACTGTTGCTAGGCGTTGAACAGGTGAATTTCCTCTAGTTCCTCTGCAGGTGATTCATGACATTGTTCAGTTTCACCTTCAAGGTCACGTTGGTCTCAGGGTCAAACGCATTTCAGTTCAGTTGATTCAGGAAGAAAACTGAAATTCTAAATGCAATTTCCCCCATTTGCTTTTCAAACCCTGATGGATTGGTTTACTAGTGTAGAATAACACATATTTATTGATTCAATGAAAATTGAAGGCGTGGCTATGAAAAAAAATGGCGCAAAGGTAGTGATTGTATTACTACAACTGTAATAAAACAACTTAATTTACATTTCTGGTTGCTGGGCTGGTTACTGGGCAGTGTTGTGCTGGGGCAATATCAAGGTTGTGCTGTTTCCAACTGGGACGTAGTCTAATCAGATCTTTGTCTGCTGTTTTATTGCAACGTTATTGCTGTTAGTAGAGAAAGGCTTATCCCGTCACAGATATCGCTTTCTGCCTGCTCCCTGTGTGTGGAGGATGTTGACCTTAAAGTCATAAAGCTTTATTTCTCATGGTTGAATGTGTCACCTCTATCAGCCAAGGAGAGGGTTGTTGATTTCAAGGTTATTCATTTATCACTCCAAAGCCTGTTAATGGTGATGAAATAGATAAGATCTGAGTCCCAAATGGCACCCTATTCCCTATCTAGTGCACTACTTTAGACCAGAGCCCATAGCCAAATGGCACCCTATTCCCTATCTAGTGCACTGCTTTAGACCAGAGCCCATAGCCAAATGGCACCCTATTCCCTATCTAGTGCACTACTTTAGACCAGAGCCCATAGCCAAATGGCACCCTATTCCCTATCTAGTGCACTGCTTTAGACCAGAGCCCATAGCCAAATGGCACCCTATTCCCTATCTAGTGCACTACTTTAGACCAGAGCCCATAGCCAAATGGCACCCTATTCCCCTATCTAGTGCACTACTTTAGACCAGGGCATTTGGGATGAAGCGAAGATATTTATGACTTCCACATTTATGACAGCAATGAGCCCAAATGCATGTCACAGATATGGCTCTGCCCCAAACAAGTCTCACGTGTCACGTGTGAGTAAAGAGAGTTCTTTACAAAGTGGTCATTTGATTTGTTAGACTATAAGATCTGCTATTCTAATTTAGTTCAGTGGTTGACTAAGTATCAGGATAAATTGCTGCTTTGAAGCCAGAGGAATGGGCATTGGTCACCATGATGTTTGTACAAATCAGATCAGTACAAATGACAGGTCTGTTTCATCTGGTCGTTCTGTAGAGATGGATAGTGTCCCACCGTCAGTCTGTTTCATCTGGCTGATCTATAGAGACAGGACCGGCTCGGGCTGATCTATAGAGACAGGACCGGCTCGGGCTGATCTATAGAGACAGGACCGGCTCTGGCTGATCTATAGAGACAGGACCGGCTCTGGCTGATCTATAGGGACCGGCTCTGGCTGATCTATAGAGACAGGACCGGCTCTGGCTGATCTATAGAGACAGGACCGGCTCTGGCTGATCTATAGAGACAGGACCGGCTCTGGCTGATCTATAGAGACAGGACCGGCTCTGGCTGATCTATAGAGACAGGACCGGCTCTGGCTGATCTATAGAGACAGGACCGGCTCGGGCTGATCTATAGAGACAGGACCGGCTCGGGCTGATCTATAGAGACAGGACCGGCTCGGGCTGATCTATAGAGACAGGACCGGCTCGGGCTGATCTATAGAGACAGGACCGGCTCTGGCTGATCTATAGAGACAGGACCGGCTCTGGCTGATCTATAGAGACAGGACCGGCTCTTGCTGATCTATAGAGACAGGACCGGCTCTGGCTGATCTATAGAGACAGGACCGGCTCTGGCTGATCTATAGAGACAGGACCGGCTCTGGCTGATCTATAGAGACAGGACCGGCTCTGGCTGATCTATAGAGACAGGACCGGCTCTGGCTGATCTATAGAGACAGGACCGGCTCTGGCTGATCTATAGAGACAGGACCGGCTCTGGCTGATCTATAGAGACAGGACCGGCTCTGGCTGATCTATAGAGACAGGACCGGCTCGGGCTGATCTATAGAGACAGGACCGGCTCGGGCTGATCTATAGAGACAGGACCGGCTCTGTCTGATCTATAGAGACAGGACCGGCTCGGTCTGATCTATAGAGACAGGACCGGCTCTGGCTGATCTATAGAGACAGGACCGGCTCTGGCTGATCTATAGAGACAGGACCGGCTCTGGCTGATCTATAGAGACAGGACCGGCTCTGGCTGATCTATAGAGACAGGACCGGCTCTGGCTGATCTATAGAGACAGGACCGGCTCTGGCTGATCTATAGAGACAGGACCGGCTCTGGCTGATCTATAGAGACAGGACCGGCTCTGGCTGATCTATAGAGACAGGACCGGCTCTGGCTGATCTATAGAGACAGGACCGGCTCTGGCTGATCTATAGAGACAGGACCGGCTCTGGTTGTTCTGTAGAGACAGGACCGGCTCTGGCTGATCTATAGAGACAGGACCGGCTCTGGCTGATCTATAGAGACAGGACCGGCTCGGGCTGATCTATAGAGACAGGACCGGCTCTGGCTGATCTATAGAGACAGGACCGGCTCTGGCCTTTTGGGGACCCTAAGAGAAATGTGGCTGTGTTAGTTACAGTGGGGAGAACAAGTATTTGATACGCTGCCGATTTTGCAGGTTTTCCTACTTACAAAGCATGTAGAGGTCTGTCATTTTTTATAATAGGTACACTTCAACTGTGAGAGACGGAATCTAAAACAAAAATCAAAAAAATCACATTATATGATTTTTAAGTCATTGCAGTATACTTCCATTAATGTTTTCATCTGGTACCGGGGGACCTTCGGGAGGGGGTGAGAGGGGAGGGGGAGGAGGGGAGGAGGGGGGGGTGAGATGGAGGGGAGGGGAGGTGAGAGGGAGGGGGAGGAGAGGGTGAGAGGGAGGGGAGGTGAGAGGGAGGAGGGAGGGAGAGGGGGAGGTGAGAGAGGAGGGGGGAGGAGGGGGTGAGATGGAGGGAGAGGAGGGGGTGAGAGGGTGGGGGGAGGAGGGGGGTGAGAGGGAGGGGGAGGGGGAGGTGAGAGGGAGGGGGAGGGGAGGAGGGGGTGAGAGGGAGGGGGAGGGGGAGGTGAGAGGGAGGGGGAGGGGAGGTGGAGGAGGGGAGGGGAGGTAGAGGGGGGGTAAAGGAGGGGAGGAGGGGAGGAGGAGAGGAAGGAGGGTAGTGGGGGGATCTGACTAACAGAGCCCAGAGATACCGCTGTCATGTCAGAGATATCCTCCTTATTGGGACTAATTGTGATGATGGGAGTGTGTAGGGGGAGCAATCGTTGCCTTTCAGTGTGTAAAGTGGTGTTCTAATGAAAGACAGTTTATCTGTGTTGTTGTACACTGCATTATCTCCTGGTTCGTTAAGTGCTCCATGACCTCCGTTCTCTACATTACCTTGGAGATAAAGGACGACGCAGCCGCCGAGCCACTTTACCAAAATTACCAAAGAAAACAATACTAAAGCCCACATTTACCGGTATAATATTTTTTTAAATCATACTTTTCATCTTTTGGTTGTTAGAGACCCGACCCAGTTGTTCATTCGATTAGTTCGATATTTATGGACGCGACCCAGGTGTTCATTCTACACTGAACAAAAATACAAACGTAACATGTAAAGTGTTGGTCCCATGTTTCATGAGCTGAAATAAAATATCTAAAATGTGCAGTTTTGTCACACAACACAATGCCACTGATATCTCAAGTTTTGAAGGAGCGTGGAATTGGCATGCTGACTGCAGGAATGTCTACCAGAGCTGTTGCCAGATAATTGAATGTTAATTTCTCTATCAAAAGCCGCCTTCAATGTCATTTTAGAGAATTTGGCAGTACATCCAACCGGCCTCACAATCGCAGACCACGTGTGACCACGCCAGCCCAGGACCTCCACATCTGGCTTCTTCACCTGCGGGATCATCTGAGACCAGCCACCCGGACAGCTGATGAAACTGTGGGTTTGCACAACGGCAGAATTTCTGCACGAACTGTCAGAAACCGTCTCAGGGAAGCTCATCTGCGTGCTCGTCGTCCTCACCAGGGTCTTGACCTGACTGCAGTTTGGCATCGTAATCGACTTCAGTGGGCAAATGCTCACCTTCGATGGCCACTGGCATGCTGGAGAAGTGTGCTCTTCACGGATGAGTCCCGGTTTCAAATGCACCGGGCAGTATGGCGTTGTGTGGGCGAGCGGTTTGCTGATGTCAACGTTGTGAACAGAGTGCCCCATGGTGGCGGTGGGGTTATGGTATGGGCAGGCATAATCTATGGACAACGTACACAATTGTATTTTATCGATGGCAATTTGAATGCATAGAGATACCGTGACGAGATCCTGAGGCCCATTGTCGTACCTCATGTTTCAGCATGATAATGAACGGCCCCATGTCGCAAGGATCCTGGAAGCTGAAAATGTCCAAGTTCTTTCATGACCTGCATACCCACCAGATATGTCACCAATTGAGCATGTTTGGAATGCTCTGGATCAAGGTGTACTACAGGCCACAATCAACAGCCTGATCAACTCTATGCGAAGGAGATATCGCGCTGCATGAGGCAAATGTTCGTCACACCAGATACTGACTGGTTTTCTGATCCACACCCCTACCTTTTTTTTAAGGTATCTGTGACCAACAGATGCATATCTGTATTCCCAGTCATGACAAATCCATAGATTAGGGTCTAATGAATTTATTTCAATTGACTGATTTCCTTATGTGAACTTTAACTCAGTAAAATCTTTGAAATTGTTGCATGTTGCGTTTCTATTTCTGTTCTGTGTATATACTCCGTTGCCAAGCTCTCTGACAACATTCTTGTCTCTCGCTTGCTAGCTAGCCAACTAGCTACAGCTAACACAGGCACGACCTCTGACCTTCTGCCGCCAGAATAACAGCAAACTAGCTGCATTGGCGTTTGTTTAAGCTGTTTCTATTGACATTAATTTGGATAAATCCATAGTAACGACCTGATGATGCCTGGCATAGCTAGAAAAATGTGCCTTCTCGTCAGGACACTTGACACTGTTCATTACGAGGAGATTGCACATCAAACATTAGGCTAGAAGCAAGCTAAATAGTTTGTTGCTAGCAAACCTGCCAATATGACAACCGAATTCAAAAATACCAGTTGCGGAAAACAGATGGTCAAACTAGATGTGGGTGGATTTGACAGCATAGCGCCACTTGTGTCATGACTACAGTAGGGATCAGAGAAATTCATGTTCATCGCTGACTACGTTGGGTCATCAGATGCACCAAAAATATTTCCCTGCAAAAACAAATCAATGCTTTTCCCACTGTATGTGTGTATGTATGTGTGTATATGTGTATATATATGTATGTGTATGTGTATGTATATATACAGTGGGGGAAAAAAGTATTTAGTCAGCCACCAATTGTGCAAGTTCTCCCACTTAAAAAGATGAGAGAGGCCTGTAATTTTCATCATAGGTACACGTCAACTATGACAGACAAATTGAGAAATAAAAATCCAGAAAATCACATTGTAGTATTTTTAATGAATTTATTTGCAAATTATGGTGGAAAATAAGTATTTGGTCACCTACAAACAAGCAAGATTTCTGGCTCTCACAGACCTGTAACTTCTTCTTTAAGAGGCTCCTCTGTCCTCCACTCGTTACCTGTATTAATGGCACCTGTTTGAACTTGTTATCAGTATAAGAGACACCTGTCCACAACCTCAAACAGTCACACTCCAAACTCCACTATGGCCAAGACCAAAGAGCTGTCAAAGGACACCAGAAACAAAATTGTAGACCTGCACCAGGCTGGGAAGACTGAATCTGCAATAGGTAAGCAGCTTGGTTTGAAGAAATCAACTGTGGGAGCAATTATTAGGAAATGGAAGACATACAAGACCACTGATAATCTCCCCTCGATCTGGGGCTCCACGCAAGATCTCACCCCATGGGGTCAAAATGATCACAAGAACGGTGAGCAAAAATCCCAGAACCACACGGGGGGACCTAGTGAATGACCTGCAGAGAGCTGGGACCAAAGTAACAAAGCCTACCATCAGTAACACACTACGCCGCCAGGGACTCAAATCCTGCAATGCCAGACGTGCCCCCTGCTTAAGCCAGTACATGTCCAGGCCCATCTGAAGTTTGCTAGAGTGCATTTGGATGATCCAGAAGAGGATTGGGAGAATGTCATATGGTCAGATGAAACCAAAATATAACTTTTTGGTAAAAACTCAACTCGTCGTGTTTGGAGGAAAAGAATACTGAGTTGCATCCAAAGAACACCATACCTACTTTGAAGCATGGGGGTGGAAACATCATGCTTTGGGGCTGTTTTTCTGCAAAGGGACCAAGACGACTGATCCGTGTAAAGGAAAGAATGAATGGGGCCATGTATCGTGAGATTTTGAGTGAAAACCTCCTTCCATCAGCAAGGGCATTGAAGATGAAACGTGGCTGGGTCTTTCAGCATGACAATGATCCCAAACACACCGCCCGGGCAACGAAGGAGTGGCTTCGTAAGAAGCATTTCAAGGTCCTGGAGTGGCCTAGCCAGTCTCCAGATCTCAACCCCATAGAAAATCTTTGGAGGGAGTTGAAAGTCCGTGTTGCACAGTGACAGCCCCAAAACATCACTGCTCTAGAGGAGATCTGCATGGAGGAATGGGCCAAAATACCAGCAACAGTGTGTGAAATCCTTGTGAAGACTTACAGAAAACGGTTGACCTGTGTCATTGCCAACAAAGGGTATATAACAAAGTTTTGAAAAACTTTTGTTATTGACCAAATACTTATTTTCCACCATAATTTGCAAATAAATTCATTAAAAATCCTACAATGTGATTTTCAGGAAAAAAAAATCTCATTTTGTCTGTCATAGTTGACGTGTACCTATGATGAAAATTACAGGCCTCTCTCATCTTTTTAAGTGGGAGAACTTGCACAATTGGTGACTGACTAAATATTTTTCTCCCCCACTGTATAAATATATGTATATATATATGTTTATGTATATATTTATATGTATATATATATATATATATATATATATATATATATATATATATATATATATATATATCAGTGAGGGAAAACAGTATTTGATCCCCTGCTGATTTTGTACATTTGCCCACTGACAAAGAAATGATCAGTCTATCATTTTTATAGTAGGTTTATTTGAACAGTGAGAGACAGAAAAACAACAACAAAATCCAGAAAAACGCATGTCAAAAAAGTTATAAATTGATTTGCATTTTAATGAGGGAAATAAGTATTTGACCCCTCTTAATCAGACAGATTTCTGGCTCCCAGGTGTCTTTTATACAGGTAACGAGCTGAGATTAGGAGCACACTCTTAAAGGCAGTGCTCCTAATCTCAGCTTGTTACCTGTATAAAAGACACCTGTCCACAGAAGCAATCAATCAATCAGATTCCAAACTCTCCACCATGGCCAAGACCAAAGAGCTCTCCAAGGATGTCAGGGACAAGATTGTAGACCTACACAAGGCTGGAATGGGCTACAAGACCATCGCCAAGCAGCTTGGTGAGAAGGTGACAACATTTGGTGTGATTATTCGCAAATGGAAGAAACACAAAATAACTGTCAATCTCCCTCGGCCTGGGGCTCCATGCAAGATCTCACCTCGTGGAGTTGCAAAGATCATGAGAACGGTGAGGAATCAGCCCAGAACTACATGGGAGGATCTTGTCAATGATCTCAAGGCAGCTGGGACCATAGTCAACAAGAAAACAATTGGTAACACACTACGCCGTGAAGGACTGAAATCCTGCAGCGCCCGCAAGGTCCCCCTGCTCAAGAAAGCACATATACATGCCCGTCTGAAGTTTGCCAATGAACATCTGAATGATTCAGAGGAGAACTGGGTGAAAGTGTTGTGGTCAGATGAGACCAAAATGGAGCTCTTTGGCATCAACTCAACTCGCCGTGTTTGGAGGAGGAGGAATGCTGCCTGTGACCCCAAGAACACCATCCCCACCGTCAAACATGGAGGTGGAAACATTATGCTTTGGGGGTGTTTTTCTGCTAAGGGGACAGGACAACTTCACCGCATCAAAGGGACAATGGACGGGGCCATGTACCGTCAAATCTTGGGTGAGAACCTCCTTCCCTCAGCCAGGGCATTGAAAATGGGTCTTGGATGGGTAATCCAGCATGACAATGACCCAAAACACACGGCCAAGGCAACAAAGGAGTGGCTCAAGAAGAAGCACATTAAGGTCCTGGAGTGGCCTAGCCAGTCTCCAGACCTTAATCCCATAGAAAATCTGTGGAGGGAGCTGAAGGTTCGAGTTGCCAAACGTCAGGCTCGAAACCTTAAAGACTTGGAGAAGATCTGCAAAGAGGAGTGGGACAAAATCCCTCCTGAGATGTGTGCAAACCTGGTGGCCAACTACAAGAAACGTCTGACCTCTGTGATTGCCAACAAGGGTTTTGCCACCAAGTACTAAGTCATATTTTGCAGAGGGGTCAAATACTTACAGTGGGGAAAAAAATTATTTAGTCAGCCACCAATTGTGCAAGTTCTCCCACTTAAAAAGATGAGAGAGGCCTGTAATTTTCATCATAGGTACACGTCAACTATGACAGACAAATTGAGAACAAATTATCCAGAAAATCACTTTGTAGGATTTTTTATGAATTTATTTGCAAATTATGGTGGAAAATAAGTATTTGGTCACCTACAAACAAGCAAGATTTCTGGCTCTCACAGACCTGTAACTTCTTCTTTAAGAGGCTCCTCTGTCCTCCACTCGTTACCTGTATTAATGGCACCTGTTTGAACTTGTTATCAGTATAAAAGACACCTGTCCACAACCTCAAACAGTCACACTCCACACTCCACCATGGCCAAGACCAAAGAGCTGTCAAAGGACACCAGAAACAAAATTGTAGATCTGCACCAGGCTGGGAAGACTGAATCTGCAATAGGTAAGCAGCTTGGTTTGAAGAAATCAACTGTGGGAGCAATTATTAGGAAATGGAAGACATACAAGAACACTGATAATCTCCCTCGATCTGGGGCTCCACGCAAGATCTCACCCCGTGGGGTCAAAATGATCACAAGAACAGTGAGCAAAAATCCCAGAACCACACGGGGGGACATAGTGAATGACCTGCAGAGAGCTGGGACCAAAGTAACAAAGCCTACCATCAGTAACACACTACGCAGCCAGGGACTCAAATCCTGCAGTGCAAGACGTGTCCCCCTGCTTAAGCCAGTACATGTCCAGGCCCGTCTGAAGTTTGCTAGAGTGCATTTGGATGATCCAGAAGAGGATTGGGAGAATGTCATATGGTCAGATGAAACCAAAATATAACTTTTTGGTAAAAACTCAACTCGTCGTGTTTGGAGGACAAAGAATGCTGAGTTGCATCCAAAGAACACCATACCTACTGTGAAGCATGGGGGTGGAAACATCATGCTTTGGGGCTGTTTCTCTGCAAAGGGACCAGGACGACTGATCCGTGTAAAGGAAAGAATGAATGGGGCCATGTATCGTGAGATTTTGAGTGAAAACCTCCTTCCATCAGCAAGGGCATTGAAGATGAAACGTGGCTGGGTCTTTCAGCATGACAATGATCCCAAACACACCGCCCGGGCAACGAAGGAGTGGCTTCGTAAGAAGCATTTCTAGGTCCTGGAGTGGCCTAGCCAGTCTCCAGATCTCAACCCCATAGAAAATCTTTGGAGGGAGTTGAAAGTCCGTGTTGCCCAGTGACAGCCCCAAAACATCACTGCTCTAGAGGAGATCTGCATGGAGGAATGGGCCAAAATACCAGTAACAGTTTGTGAAAACCTTGTGAAGACTTACAGAAAACGTTTGACCTGTGTCATTGCCAACAAAGGGTATATAACAAAGTATTGAGAAACTTTTGTTATTGACCAAATACTTATTTTCCACCATAATTTGCAAATAAATTCATTAAAAATCCTACAATGTGATTTTCTTGAATTCTTTTTCTCATTTTGTCTGTCATAGTTGACGTGTACCTATGATGAAAATTACAGGCCTCTCTCATCTTTTTAAGTTTGAGAACTTGCACAATTGGTGGCTGACTAAATACTTTTTTTCCCCACTGTATTTCCTTCATTAAAATAAAAATCAATTCATAACATTTTTGACATGCGTTTTTCTGGATTATTTTGTTGTTATTCTGTCTCTCACTGTTCAAATAAACCTACCATTAAAATTATAGACTGATCATGTCTTTGTCAGTGGGCAAACGTACAAAATCAGCAGGGGATCAAATACTTTTTTCCCTCACTGTATATATATATATATATACATACACATACATATATATACATACACATACACATACATATATATATACACATATACACACATACATACACACATACATAAACACATACATACATATGCACCTTTTTTCCAACTCCTATTGTATGTTGTATTAAGTCATACAGAAGTGCTACATTGCGTTTAGTTTAAAATGTGTAAATGTGTAATGTGATATATTTTAACATTACTATTTTTTAACACACAAACATTTTTTGATTAATAGAATATTTAATCAGTCATCTTCCTCAAAAGAAGGAGATGATGATGCAATCTTTGCAAGAGGAAGGGAATCTGATTTCATTGGTCCTCAACTCACGGCTCAGTCATTTCATTCAGGAGAAATGGAGTTAGCCCTGAGTTAGCCTGGCCCGGAGCAGGTTAGTTCTGAAGGATTGGTTGCCATGTAAATGTACCTGGCTAAAAGGTGAGCCACTTTCATATGACCTCACTAACTCCTTCAACCTGCTTCGTAGCAGGATACTTCTCAGCTAATAATATGATGTCATAGCCCCTCCGTGCATGGTACCTTGAAGTCTCCAGAGACATGTCTCCAACGTCACGTCACATGCCTGCAGGAGAAGCACCATAACCCTCTCACGTCATGTAGAGGACCAAAGTGCTTTGTTCTCAGCTCAATCCCTTTGGGAAGATTTTTTCTATTAACATAAACCCTGACAAGCCCTGGGTTTGTGTGGGGTGGTTGTTTTCATTGTGTACCTCAATGTATTTGAAATGTCTTTGAAAATGACATTTTACATTGTAGTAACAGCTCTATACTGTCACATTGTGTTCGCTGTAATTCCTGTGAAGAAGTAGATTTTCTTTGGAATGGCTAAGCTTTCTTTTATTATGCAAAAGAGCATTCATGTTCCTTTTTTAAAAGATTAATACAGTAATACTCGTTGGTGTTGTGAGTTTGCACTCACATTTGTATAATTTCTTAATTGAAAATAAATATTTCTTATGTTTGAGCTCACCTCAACTTCTCACTGTTCTTTTACTCTGCAAACATCCTCCCAGCGACATGTGGTGTTATTTGATAGTAGAGACACAGTGCTGTACAGACAGAGTAGCATCATTATTGATCAAAGCCAGAGTTAAAACCCTGACAAGAGAAGAGACTGGTAGAGAGAAGAGAAGAGACTGAGAAAGAGAATCGAGAGAGAGAGAGAGAGGGAGAGAGAGAGACTGATAAAGGCTGTCTCTAACCCTGCTGGGAGATGGTTCCTCTGGAGAGTTGAGCTGAGGAGCCCAGCGTCTGTATGATCTAATACACAGTCACATTCAGTAGCTCTATAGCAGGCCTCTCCAGGCTGTTTGCAGTAGTTCTCTAGCAGGCCTCTCCAGGCTGTTTGCAGTAGTTCTCTAGCAGGCCTCTCCAGGCTGTTTGCAGTAGTTCTCTAGCAGGCCTCTCCAGGCTGTTTGCAGTAGTTCTCTAGCAGGCCTCTCCAGGCTGTTTGCAGTAGTTCTCTAGCAGGCCTCTCCAGGCTGTTTGCAGTAGTTCTCTAGCAGGCCTCTCCAGGCTGTTTGCAGTAGTTCTCTAGCAGGCCTCTCCAGGCTGTTTGCAGTAGTTCTCTAGCAGGCCTCTCCAGGCTGTTTGCAGTAGTTCTCTAGCAGGCCTCTCCAGGCTGTTTGCAGTAGTTCTCTAGCAGGCCTCTCCAGGCTGTTTGCAGTAGTTCTCTAGCAGGCCTCTCCAGGCTGTTTGCAGTAGTTCTCTAGCAGGCCTCTCCAGGCTCTTTGCAGTAGTTCTCTAGCAGGCCTCTCCAGGCTGTTTGCAGTAGTTCTCTAGCAGGCCTCTCCAGGCTGTTTGCAGTAGTTCTCTAGCAGGCCTCTCCAGGCTGTTTGCAGTAGTTCTCTAGCAGGCCTCTCCAGGCTGTTTGCAGTAGTTCTCTAGCAGGCCTCTCCAGGCTGTTTGCAGTAGTTCTCTAGCAGGCCTCTCCAGGCTGTTTGCAGTAGTTCTCTAGCAGGCCTCTCCAGGCTGTTTGCAGTAGTTCTCTAGCAGGCCTCTCCAGGCTGTTTGCAGTAGTTCTCTAGCAGGCCTCTCCAGGCTGTTTGCAGTAGTTCTCTAGCAGGCCTCTCCAGGCTGTTTGCAGTAGTTCTCTAGCAGGCCTCTCCAGGCTGTTTGCAGTAGTTCTCTAGCAGGCCTCTCCAGGCTGTTTGCAGTAGTTCTCTAGCAGGCCTCTCCAGACTGTTTGCAGTAGTTCTCTAGCAGGCCTCTCCAGGCTGTTTGCAGTAGTTCTCTAGCAGGCCTCTCCAGGCTGTTTGCAGTAGTTCTCTAGCAGGCCTCTCCAGGCTGTTTGCAGTAGTTCTCTAGCAGGCCTCTCCAGGCTGTTTGCAGTAGTTCTCTAGCAGGCCTCTCCAGGCTGTTTGCAGTAGGTGCTTCAAACAGAGTCTTGGCTACTTTACATTGTTCAGAGAATCACAGAGTCTTTGTTCTAACATTGGATTAAACACCCGTCGTGCTGTTGCTATCATTTCTGTGTGACTGTACAAAATCAGGCATTTTGTATCACCACTTTCAATAATGGGAATGCATTTGTTTGTGTGACGACCTGGAGGAAAGAGCCCAGGGGAAATCATCTCTACTAGGTTAGCTGAGCTCCAAAAACACTAATTAAAAAGACATCCAGTAATTGGAACAAACCAGAGTAGATTTCTTAGTTATATTTTGGACATTAAAATGACTATAAAGATGTAAATAATGTGTCTATTTAGGTGGCTGTCTGTTAACCAGTGCTAGTTTATGTTCCTCTAATTTATATCTGCTGTCTGAGGTGTAGTTTAAAAACACATATCACCACTCACTCACCACTGACCACTGACCACTGACCACTCACTGACCACTCACCACTGACCACTGACCACTCATACACTCCTATTCATCTGCTGACAGTCTCTGCTGTCAGTCTCTGTTGACAGTCTCTGCTGTCAGTCTCTGCTGTCAGTGTCTGCTGACAGTCTTCAATGTTAACATTGCATGTTGGCAGTGATAATAGTTTCTAACATCTCTCCCTGAGACGGAATGGAGAAGAGTAGCAATAGTTTTTGTATCCAGACATATTTCTGAGTGACATCATTTACTGATACACAAGTGGCAAAGTTGGATTTCCTGTAAATCACTTGGTCAGTACATGGTTGATACAGGACACCAGTACATGGTTGATACAGTACACCAGTACATGGTTGATACAGTACACCAGTACATGGTTGATACAGGACACCAGTACATGGTTGATATAGGACACCAGTACATGGTTGATACAGTACACCAGTACATGGTTGATACAGTACACCAGTACATGGTTGATACAGGACACCAGTACATGGTTGATATAGGACACCAGTACATGGTTGATACAGGACACCAGTACATGGTTGATACAGTACACCAGTACATGGTTGATACAGTACACCAGTACATGGTTGATACAGGACACCAGTACATGGTTGATACAGTACACCAGTACATGGTTGATACAGGACACCAGTACATGGTTGATACAGTACACCACTACATGGTTGATATAGGACACCAGTACATGGTTGATACAGGACACCAGTACATGGTTGATACAGTACACCAGTACATGGTTGATACAGTACACCAGTACATGGTTGATACAGGACACCAGTACATGGTTGATACAGTACACCAGTACATGGTTGATACAGTACACCAGTACATGGTTGATACAGGACACCAGTACATGGTTGATACAGCACACCAGTACATGGTTGATACAGTACACCAGTACATGGTTGATACAGTACACCAGTACATGGTTGATACAGTACACCAGTACATGGCTGATACAGTACACCAGTACATGGTTGATACAGTACACCAGTTAATGGTTGATACAGTACACCAGTACATGGTTGATACAGTACACCAGTACATGGTTGATACAGTACACCAGTACATGGTTGATACAGGACACAAGTACATGGTTGATATAGGACACCAGTACATGGTTGATACAGTACACCAGTACATGGTTGATACAGTAACCCAGTACATGGTTGATACAGTACACCAGTACATGGTTGATACAGGACACCAGTACATGGTTGATACAGTACACCAGTGCATGGTTGATACAGTACACCAGTACATGGTTGATACAGGACACCAGTACATGGTTGATACAGCACACCAGTACATGGTTGATACAGTACACCAGTACATGGTTGATACAGTACACCAGTACATGGTTGATACAGTACACCAGTACATGGCTGATACAGTACACCAGTACATGGTTGATACAGTACACCAGTACATGGTTGATACAGTACACCAGTACATGGTTGATACAGTACACCAGTACATGGTTGATACAGGACACCAATACATGGTTGATACAGGACACCAGTACATGGTTGATACAGTACACCAGTACATGGCTGATACAGTACACCAGTACATGGTTGATACAGTACACCAGTACATGGTTGATATAGTACACCAGTACATGGTTGATACAGGACACCAGTACATGGTTGAGACAGTACACCAGTACATGGTTGATACAGGACACCAGTACATTGTTGATACAGTACACTAGTACATGGTTGATACAGGACACCAGTACATGGTTGATACAGGACACCAGTACATGGTTGATACAGTACACCAGTACATGGTTGATACAGTACACCAGTATATGGTTGATACAGTACACCAGTACATGGTTGATATAGTACACCAGTACATGGTTGATACAGGACACCAGTACATGGTTGAGACAGTGCACCAGTACATGGTTGATACAGGACACCAGTACATGGTTGATACAGCACTATACATGGTTGATACAGGACACCAGTACGTGGTTGATACAGGACACCAGTACATGGTTGATACAGTACACCAGTACATGGTTGATACAGTAAACCAGTACATGGTTGATACAGTACACCAGTACATGGCTGGTACAAGACACCAGTACATGGTTGATACAGTACACCAGTACATAGTTGATACAGTACACCAGTACATGGTTGATACAGTACACTAGTACATGGTTGATACAGTACACCAGTACATGGTTGATACAGGACACCAGTACATGGTTGATACAGTACACCAGTACATGGTTGATACAGGACACTAGTACATGGTTGATACAGTACACCAGTACATGGTTGATACAGTACACTAGTACATGGTTGATACAGTACACCAGTACATGGTTGATACAGGACACCGGTACATGGTTGATACAGTACACTAGTACATGGTTGATACAGTACACCAGTACATAGTTGATACAGTACACCAGTACATGGTTGATACAGGACACCAGTACATGGTTGATACAGTACACCAGTACATTGTTGATACAGTACACCAGTACATGGTTGATACAGTACACCAGTACATGGTTGATACAGGACACCAGTACATGGTTGATACAGTACACCAGTACATGGTTGATACAGTACACCAGTACATGGTTGATACAGTACACCGGTACATGGTTGATACAGTACACCAGTACATGGTTGATACAGGACACCAGTACATGGTTGATACAGGACACCAGTACATGGTTGATACAGGACACCAGTACATGGTTGATACAGTACACCAGTACATGGTTGATACAGGACACCAGTACATGGTTGATACAATACACCAGTACATGGTTGATACAGAACACCAGTACATGGTTGATACAGGACACCAGTACATGGTTGATACAGGACACCAGTACATGGTCGATACAGGACACCAGTACATGGTTGATACAGTACACCAGTACATGGTTGATACAGTACACCAGTACATGGTTGATTCAGGACACCAGTACATGGTAAATGCCTGCGACTGGCAGGTTAAAGCTGTTATGACCTGTGTTATCATGTTATTACTCTGGGATCCATTACCTTATTATGGGTCCTGGTCTAAAGTAGTGCACTAGATAGGGAATAGGGTGCCATTTGGCTATGGGCTCTGGTCTAAAGTAGTGCACTACATAGGGAATAGGGTGCCATTTGGATATGGGCTCTGGTCTAAAGTAGTGCACTAGATAGGGAATAGGGTGCCATTTGGATATGGGCTCTGGTCTAAAGTAGTGCACTAGATAGGGAATAGGGTGCCATTTGAATATGGGCTCTGGTCTAAAGTAGTGCACTAGATAGGGAATAGGGTGCCATTTGGCTATGGGCTCTGGTCTAAAGCAGTGCACTAGATAGGGAATAGGGTGCCATTTGGCTATGGGCTCTGGTCTAAAGTAGTGCACTAGATAGGGAATAGGGTGCCATTTGGCTATGGGCTCTGGTCTAAAGTAGTGCACTAGATAGGGAATAGGGTGCCATTTGGCTATGGGCTCTGGTCTAAAGTAGTGCACTAGATAGGGAATAGGGTGCCATTTGGCTATGGGCTCTGGTCTAAAGTAGTGCACTAGATAGGGAATAGGGTGCCATTTGGATATGGGCTCTGGTCTAAAGTAGTGCACTAGATAGGGAATAGGGTGCCATTTGGATATGGGCTCTGGTCTAAAGTAGTGCACTAGATAGGGAATAGGGTGCCATTTAGGAAGTGTTCTCTGTCTCTTTGTCTGCTTGTTATTAGATATTATTGACCAGTCTGGAGTCTCCAGAGGAAGAGCATGTGGTCTGAAGTCATATTGAGCCTCTTCTAGCTCCCTGAGTGTGTGTGTGTGTGTGTGTGTGTGTGTGTGTGTGTGTGTGTGTGTTTGAGTGTGTGTGTGTGTGTGTGTGTGTGTGTGTATGTTGAGTGTGTGTGTGTGTGTGTGTGTGTGTGTGTGTGTGTGTGTGTGTGTGTGTGTGTGTGTGTGTGTGTGTGTGTGTGTGTGTGTGTGTGTGTGTGTGTGTGTGTGTGTGTGTGTGTGTGTGTGTGTGTGTGTGTGTTTCCACTAGACTCTTCTCGCTCTCGGAGCCCAGGAGAGAACATAGCTAAGCCTTCCATGTCTTAATGTGAGAAGGAATGGTCCATCTAGGATTTCACTCGCTGTCTGATACTGTATCCAAACCAGCTGATATCAAAACCTAATGGTGATCAGGGTTTTTTCTGGATCAAAAAGGGCTTAGGTGGTGTGTGGCAATGGGTGCGGTCAGCCTGTTGGATTTGAGAGAACATTTTAGAGGCCCCCATCTTGGCGGTGTAGAGAAATGTTTTAATATTTAAGCCAATTTCCTGCAATTCTACAAATTTCTCCATGGAGCTGAGAGAAATGGTTTGTTTTAAAGCTAATTTCCTGAAATTCTACACATTTTGCCTTGGACCTGAGAGAAAATGTTGCAGAATTTCCTAAAGTTCAACATATTCTGCCATGGAGCTGAGAGAACATTTAGTGTGCATTTTGCCATGGCTAATGCCGTGTTCTTTTGCTCAAACATAATAGCAAAATAAATACAGCTAAATTCGTTATTTTCACTTCTCCCAGACTGTCTAGCTTTAATTTAGGTGATTGTTAGTTCTCAAAGAGGATATTATTTAAATATATATAGGTTGATTGTCTTTTCTATAAACGTTATAGTAATGTTAGTCATCTACAGTGCCTTCGGGAAGTGTTCACACCCCTTGACTTTTTCCAAATGTTGTTAAAGCCTGAATTTAAAATGGATTACAATGAGATGTTGTCACTCATCTACACACAATACCCCATAATGTCAAAGTGGAATTATGTTTTTAGATATTTTTACAATTTAATAAAAAAGGAAAAGCTGAAATGTCTTGAGTCAATAAGTATTCAACCCCTTTGTTATGGCAAGCCTAAATAAGTTCAGGAGTAAACATTTGCTTAACAAGTCACACAATAAGTTACATGGACTCACTCGGTGTGCAATAATGGAGTATAACATGGTTTTTAAATGACTACCTCTTCTCTGTAAACATACAGTTATCTGTAATGTCCCTCAGCTGAGCAGTGAATTTCAAAAAGATTCATCACCAAAGACCAGGGAGGTTTTCAGTGCCTTTCAAAGAAGGGCTCCTATTGGTAGATGGGTAGAATAAAAAATAAAAAAAGCAGACATTGAATATACCTTTGAGCAAGTTATTTATTACACTTTGGATGGTTTATCAATACACTCCGTATAGACGGAGGGCCCAGAGAGATGTTTTATTTTTATTTTTTACTTTATTTAACCTTTATTTAACTAGGCAAGTTAAAGGCCCTCAAAATTGTCAAAGTCTCCAGCCACCCTAGTCATAGACTGTTCTCTCTGCTACCGCACGGCAAGCGGTACCGGAGTGCCAAGTCTAGGTCCAAAAGACTTCTCAACAGCTTCTACCCCCAAGCCATAAGACTCCTGAACAGCTAATCATGGCTACCTGGACTATTTGCACTGCCCCCCCACCCCATCCTTTTTACGCTGCTGCTACTCTGTTAATTATTTATGCATAGTCACTTTAACTCTACCCACATGTACATATTACTTCAACTACCTCAACTAGCCGGTGCCCCCGCACATTGACTCTGCACCGGTACCCCCTGTATATAGCCTCCCTACTGTTATTTCACATTGACTCTGCACCGGTACCCCCTGTATATAGCCTCCCTACTGTTATTTCACATTGACTCTGCACCGGTACCCCCCTGTATATAGCCTCCCTACTGTTATTTCCCATTGACTCTGTACCGGTACCCCCTGTATATAGCCTCCCTACTGTTATTTCACATTGACTCTGCACCGGTACCCCCTGTATATAGCCTCCCTACTGTTATTTCACATTGACTCTGCACCGGTACCCCCCTGTATATAGCCTCCCTACTGTTATTTCCCATTGACTCTGCACCGGTACCCCCCTGTATATAGCCTCCCTACTGTTATTTCCCATTGACTCTGTACCGGTACCCCCTGTATATATAGCCTCCCTACTGTTATTTCCCATTGACTCTGTACCGGTACCCCCCTGTATATATAGCCTCCCTACTGTTATTTTATTTTACTTCTGCTCTTTTTTTTCTCAACACGTTTTTGTTGTTGTTGTTTTATTTTACTTTTTTATAAAAAAATAAATGCATTGTTGGTTAAGGGCTGTAAGTAAGCATTTCACGGTAATGTCTACACCTGTTGTATTCGGCGCATGTGGCAAATAAAATTTGATTTGATTTGAAGTCAGTTAAGAACAAATTCTTTTTACAATGACGGCCTACCAAAAGGCAAAAGGCCTCCTGCGGGGACGGGGGCTGGGATAAAAAAAAAGATTACAAAAAAAATATATAGGACAAAACACATATCACGACAAAAAGCAAAGGAATAAGAAGAATCTCAAATATAAAATATATACTTTTAATGAGTAGGTATAATATACTATATAATATATATATATATATATATATATATATATATATATAATATACTTTGAATAAAAAACCTGTGTGTGTCCAAACTTTTGACTGGTAAAGGTATATATATATATATATATATATATATATATATATATATATATATATATATATATGTATGTGTGTATATCAATATGTGTGTATATATATATATATATATATATATATATATATATATATATATATATATATATATATATATATATGTATATATATATATATATTATGCTCACTTAGCATTGCCTCACAAGTAATACAAAAAATGATCTATTACCAGTGTGATCTTATACCCAATTTTTTTATAATTTCAAAATGATCTGAGAAGAACAACATTGGCAGGTCAAGCAAAGCCAATATGCCAGGGGAACACTCCAACACTCAGACATAATTTACAAACGAAGCATTTGTGTTTAGTGAGTCCGCAAGATCAGATGGTATTTGGTATTTTATTAGGATCCCCATTAGCTGTTGCAAAAGCAGCAGCTACTCTTCCTGGGGTCCACACAGAACATGAAACATGACATAATACAGAACATTAATAGACAAGAACAGCTGTAGTTTCTATGTTTAGTTTTCTATGTTTGAGTTTCTAGATCGTGTAGATCTATGTTGGCCAGGGTGGTTCCCAATCAGAGGCAGCTGTAGCTCGTTGTCTCTGATTGGGGACCATACTTAGGCAGCCGTTTGGCACCAGTCTGTGTGGGATCTTGTTCCGTATAGGTATGTTATTAGTCTACCTTGGACGTCACGTATCGTTTGTTTGTTGTTTTTGCTCGTGTTCAGTACGTTAATAAATATGTACGCTTATCACGCTGCGCCTTGGTCCGTCTCATCCGTAAACGATCGTGACAACGCTTTCTTGAATTTCTTCTGGATTTGGGGACTGTGAAAAGACCCCTGGTGGCATGTCTGGTGGGGTAAGTGTGTGTGTCAGAGCTGTGTGTAAGTTGACTATGCAAACTATTTGGGATTTCCAACACATTGTTTCTTATAAAAAGAAGAAGTGATGCAGTCAGTCTCTCCTAAACTCTTAGCCAAGAGAGACGGGCATGCATAGTATTTATATCAGCCCTCTGGTTACAATGAAGAGCAAGACATGCCGCTCTGTTCTGGGCAGAGCATCTAGATGCAGTAGGGATGACCAGGGATGTTCTCTTTAAGAATTGAACAATCTGAGCTGTAGATATAGGCTTGCTTTTGGACTCAAAGTAATCTTGACTGAAAAGGTTGGTGGCCATTGCTGTACACCAAGGCACAAGTAATCCTGCAAAAAATGTGGCAAAGAAATTCACTTTTTGTCCTGAATGCAATGTCTTATGTTTGGGGTAAATCCAACAAATCACTCTTCATATTTTCATGCATAGTGGTGGTTGCATCATGTTTCGGGTTTCATAGGATACAAATAAATGGAATAGAGCTAAGCACAGACAAAACCTGGTTCAGTCTGCTTTGCAACAGACAAATCTACAGTTGAAGTTGGAAGTTTACATACACCTTAGCCAAATACATTTAAACTCTGTTTTTCACAATTCCTGACATTTAATCCTAGTAATAATTCCCTGTTTTAGGTCAGTTAGGATCACCACTTTATTTTAAGAATGTGAAATGTCAGAATAATAGTAGAGAGAATTATTTATTTCAGCTTTTATTTATTTCATCACATTCCCAGTGGGTCAGAAGTTTACATACAATCAATTAGTATTTGGTAGCATTGCCTTTAAATTGTTTAACTTGGGTCAAACGTTTCGGGTAGCCTTCCACAAGCTTCCCACAATTAGTTGGGTGAATTTTGGCCCATTCCTCCTGACAGAGCTGGTGTAACTGAGTCAGGTTTGTAGGCCTCCTTGCTCGCACACGCTTTTTCAGTTCTGCCCACAAATTTCCAATAGGATTGAGGTCAGAGCTTTGTGATGGCCACTCCAATACCTTGCCTTTGCTGTCCTTAAGCCATTTTGCCACAACTTTGGAAGTATGCTTGGGGTCATTGTCCATTTGGAAGACCCATTTGCGACCAAGCTTTAACTTCCTGACTGATGTCTTGAGATGTTGCTTCAATATAACCACTTAATTTTCCTTCCTCATGATGCCATCTATTTTGTGAAGTGCATCAGTCCCTCCTGCAGCAAAGCACCCCCACAGCATGATGCTGCCACCCCCGTGCTTCACGGTTGGGATGGTGTTCTTCGGCTTGCAAGCACCCCCTTTTTCCTCCAAACATAACGATGGTCATTACGGCCAAACAGTTTTATTATTGTTTCATCAGACCAGAGGACATTTCTCCAAAAAGTACGATCTTTGTCCCCATGTGCAGTTGCAAACCGTAGTCTGGCTTATTTATGGCAGTTTTGGAGCAGTGACTTTTTTCTTGCTGAGCGGCCTTTCAGGTTATGTCGAAATAGGATTCGTTTTACTGTGGATATAGATACTTTTGTACCTGTTTCCTCCAGCATCTTCACAAGGTCCTTTGCTGTTGTTCTGGGATTGATTTGCACTTTTCGCACCAAAGTATGTTCATCTCTAGGAGACAGAACGCGTCTCCATCCTGAGCGGAATGACGGCTGCGTGGTCCCATGGTGTTTATACTTGCGTACTATTGTTTGTACAGATGAACGTGGTACCTTCAGGCATTTGGAAATTGCTCCCGAAGATGAACCAGACTTGTGGAGGTCTACCATTGTTTTTCTGAGGTCTTGGCTGATTTATTTAAATTTTCCCATGATGTCAAGCAAAGAGGCACTGAGTTTGAAGGTAGGCCTTGAAATACAGTGGGGGAAAAAAGTATTTAGTCAGCCACCAATTGTGCAAGTTCTCCCACTTAAAAAGATGAGAGAGGCCTGTAATTTTCATCATAGGTACACGTCAACTATGACAGACAAAATGAGAAAAAAAATTCCAGAAAATCACATTGTAGGATTTTTTATGAATTTATTGGCATATGATGGTGGAAAATAAGTATTTGGTCAATAACAAAAGTTTCTCAATACTTTGTTATATACCCTTTGTTGGCAATGACACAGGTCAAACGTTTTCTGTAAGTCTTCACAAGGTTTTCACACACTGTTTCTGGTATTTTGGCCCATTCCTCCATGCAGATCTCCTCTAGAGCAGTGATGTTTTGGGGCTGTCGCTGGGCAACACAGACTTTCAACTCCCTCCAAAGATTTTCTATGGGGTTGAGATCTGGAGACTGGCTAGGCCACTCCAGGACCTTGAAATGCTTCTTACGAAGCCACTCCTTCGTTGCCCGGGCGGTGTGTTTGGGATCATTGTCATGCTGAAAGACCCAGCCACGTTTCATCTTCAATGCCCTTGCTGATGGAAGGAGGATTTCACTCAAAATCTCACGATACATGGCCCCATTCATTCTTTCCTTTACACAGATTAGTCGTCCTGGTCCCTTTGCAGAAAAACAGCCCCAAAGCATGATGTTTCCACCCCCATGCTTCACAGTAGGTATGGTGTTCTTTGGATGCAACTCAGCATTCTTTGTCCTCCAAACATGACGAGTTGAGTTTTTACCAAAAAGTTCTATTTTGGTTTCATCTGACCGTATGACATTCTCCCAATCCTCTTCTGGATCATCCAAATGCACTTCAGACGGGCCTGGACATGTACTGGCTTAAGCAGGGGGACACGTCTTGCACTGCAGGATTTGAGTCCCTGGCGGCGTAGTGTGTTACTGATGGTATGCTTTGTTACTTTGGTCCCAGCTCTCTGCAGGTCATTCACTAGGTCCCCCCCGTGTGGTTCTGGGATTTTTGCTCACCATTCTTGTGATCATTTTGACCCCACGGGGTGAGATCTTGCGTGGAGCCCCAGATCAAGGGAGATTATCAGTGGTCTTGTATGTCTTCCATTTCCTAATAATTGCTCCCACAGTTGATTTCTTCAAACCAAGCTGCTTACCTATTGCAGATGCAGTCTTCCCAGCCTGGTGCAGGTCTACAATTTTGTTTCTGGTGTCCTTTGACAGCTCTTTGGTCTTGGCCATAGTGGAGTTTGGAGTGTGACTGTTTGAGGTTGTGGACAGGTGTCTTTTATACTGATAACAAGTTCAAACAGGTGCCATTAATACAGGTAACGAGTGGAGGACAGAGGAGCCTCTTAAAGAAGAAGTTACAGGTCTGTGAGAGCCAGAAATCTTGCTTGTTTGTAGGTGACCAAATACTTATTTTCCACCATAATTTGCAAATAAATTCATTAAAAATCCTACAATGGGATTTTCTGGAATTTTTTTTCTCAATTTGTCTGTCATAGTTGACGTGTACCTATGATGAAAATTACAGGCCTCTCTCATCTTTTTAAGTGGGAGAACTTGCACAATTGGTGGCCGACTAAATACTTTTTTTCCCCACTGTACATCCACAGGTACACCTCCAATTGACTCAAATGATGTCAATTAGGCTATCAGAAGCTTATAAAGCCATTACATCATTTTCTGGAATTTTCCAAGCTGTTTAAAGGCACAGTCAACTTCGTGCATGTAAACTTCTGACCCACTGGATTTGTGATACAGTGAATTATAAGTGTTATAATCTGTCTGTAAACAATTGTTGGAAAAATTACTTGTGTCATGCACAAAGTAGATGTCCTAACCGACTTGCCAAAACTATAGTTTGTTAACAAGACATTTGTGGAGTGGTTGAAAAACGAGTTTTAATGACTCCAACCTAAGTGTATGTAAGCTTTCGACTTCAACTGTACCTTTCAGCAGGACAATAACCTGAAAACGCAAGACCAAATACACACTGGAGTTACTTACCAAGACGATATTGAATGTTCTTGAGTGGCCTAGTTACAGTCTTGACTTAAAGGGATACTTCGGGAGTTACAGTCTTGACTTAAAGGGATACTTCGGGAGTTTGGCAGTGAGGTCCTTTATCTACTTACTTAGAGTCATTCTAGTTATAAGCAGTGGCGTAGCAAGCAGCCATGTTTATGCAACTGCATCCATGCTTTCCCATCAGCCAATCATATTCAAATTACAGACAGAGGGACAGCAAGAACCATTTTGAAATATTTAATGCGGTGGTGCCGCAACTGATGCAGCTGAAATAAAGGAAAGCAAAACCACTGAAATATCTAGACTATTTCCAAAGTATACAGGCTGATACAGATTAGCGAGCTGCTGAGTTATCTCATAATACCAATAGGGTGCCATTTGGGATGCAGTCTGGGACTTTGGTCTTTAAACAATACTAGTCTTGTTGTGATGTCTCTCTATTCTCTGAGATGAGATGAGATGCTTTTGAGATGAGCTGTGGAAAAACAATTTCTGCCACAACAGCGTGTGTTGTGTCCCAAATGGCACCCTGTTCCCAATATAGTGCACTACTTTAGACCAGGCCTCATAGGACTCTGGACCAGGGACGGTCTAACGTAGTGCACTGTGTAGGGAACAACGTGCCAATTGGGAATCATAGCATGTGTCGTGAGATGACCTGTTGCTTAGGAACCAGTGTGACTGGATACATGGGGCTCCAGTTATGCCATCTCGTCAAGGTCTCTTTGCATTGACGCCGTTCAGGGAAGAATACATTCCGGTTTTGTACCAAATGGCCCTATTCCCGTTAAAGTGCGCTGGGCTCTGTTAAAAGGTAGTGGGGGACAGGGTGCCATTAGGGTCAAAAGTAATGCTCTATAAAGGGACTAGGGTGCGTAATCACGTCACATGATGTACATCTGCTTGTCCTTTTCACATATTACCTAACTTATTATTCTGAGGGTACAGAGGATTGGGACAGCATTATTATTCTGAGGGTACAGAGGAGTGGAACAGCATTATTATTCTGAGGGTACAGAGGATTGGGACAGCATTATTATTCTGAGAGGAGTGGAACAGCATTATTATTCTGAGGGTACAGAGGAGTGGAACAGCATTATTATTCTGAGGGTACAGAGGAGTGGAACAGCATTATTATTCTGAGGGTACAGAGGAGTGGAACAACATTCACAATCAACAGCCTGATCAACTCTATGAGAAGGAGATATGTCACGCTGCATGAGGAAAATGGTGGTAACACCAGATTCTGACTGGTTTTCTGATCCACCCCTCTACCTTTTTGTAAGGTATCTGTGATCAACTGATTCATATCTGGATTCCCAGTCATGTGAAATCCATAGATTAGGGCCTAATTATTTTATTTAAATTGACTGATTTCCTTATATGAACTGTAAATGAGTAAAATCTTTGAAATTGTTGCATGATGCGTTTATATTTTTGTTCAGTACACTTGGAACTCTATGGCAAGATCTGAAAATGGTCATCTAGCAATGATCAACAACCAATTTGACAGAGCTTGAAGAATTTTGAAAAGAATAATGGGCAAATGTTGCACAATCCAGGTGTTGGGGGTAGAAGGATTACTTTATCCTATCCCAGGTATTCCTTAAAGAGGTGGGGTTTCAAATGTCTCCGGAAGGTGGTGAGTGACTCCGCTGTCCTGGCGTCGTGAGGGAGCTTGTTCCACCATTGGGGTGCCAGAGCAGCGAACAGTTTTGACTGGGCTGAGCGGGAACTATGCTTCCGCAGAGGAAGGGAGCCAGCAGGCCAGAGGTGGATGAACGCAATGCCCTCGTTTGGGTGTAGGGACTGATCAGAGCCCGAAGGTACAGAGGTGCCGTTCCCCTCACTGCTCCATAGGCAAGCACCATGGTCTTGTAGCGGATGCGAGCTTCAACTGGAAGCCAGTGGAGTGTGCGGAGGAGGGGGTGACGTGAGAGAACTTGGGAAGGTTGAACACCAGACGGGCTGCGGCATTCTGGATGAGTTGTAGGGGTTTAATGGCACAGGCAGGGAGGCCAGCCAACAGCGAGTTGCAGTAGTCCAGACGGGAGATGACAAGTGCCTGGATTAGGACCTGTGCCGCTTCCTGTGTAAGGCAGGGTCGTACTCTCCGAATGTTGTAGAGCATGAACCTGCAGGAGCGGGTCACCGCCTTGATGTTGGCGGAGAACGACAGGGTGTTGTCCAGGGTCACGCCTAGGCTCTTCGCACTCTGGGAGGAGGACACAGCGGAGTTGTCAACCGTGATGGCGAGATCATGGAACGGGCAGTCCTTCCCCGGGAGGAAGAGCAGCTCCGTCTTGCCAGGGTTCAGCTTGAGGTGGTGATCCGTCATCCATACTGATATGTCTGCCAGACATGCAGAGATGCGATTCGCCACCTGGTTATCAGAAGGGGGAAAGGAGAAGATTAGTTGTGTATCGTCAGCGTAGCAATGATAGGAGAGACCATGTGAGGATATGACAGAGCCAAGTGACTTGGTGTATAGGGAGAAAAGGAGAGGGCCTAGAACTGAGCCCTGGGGGACACCAGTGGTGAGAGCACGTGGTGCGGAGACAGCTTCTCGCCACGCCACTTGGTAGGAGCGACCGGTCAGGTAGGACGCAATCCAGGAGTGAGCCGCGCCGGAGATGCCCAGCTCGGAGTGTGTGTAATGTGTATGTGGTCTGTTCTGTGTTTGGGTAGAAAGATAATTCGTTTTTTGCTGAGAGCGTTATGTTGTGTGAGGAAGGTCATTGAGAATACAGCAGAACAGTTTCCCCATGTCACTGGTGACACATATTCCACTATACTTATTAGGATCTAATTTGTCATATTTTGGATATATGGGGGTTATGAGCCCCTGGTTCCAAATATCAGGGAAGCAGCCACTCTCCAAAACCAGGTTGAATAGTTTTAATAAGGCATCCTGCAGCTCAGGAGTAGTGTGTTCAGCCTGTGTAATTTGGTAGTCAGTTGGGTTCTGGTTGGTGTTAATCGTGTGTTCTAGGGAGCTGAGTTTTTCTTCCATATTGTTTTGGTTTAAAGTCTTCTGATGGTATTGTTCCAGAGAGACTTTCAAAATGATCTTTCCAAATGATGCCATTTTGAATGGGCAGGTCATTCCTCTGTTTTCCATTTAGACCATTCCATTTCTCCCAGAACTGGTTTCCACCACTGGAGTCTTCAATCTCTTTCAGAGTGTTCTCAAAGAGCCGAGCAGTAGGTGAACCTTCCCAAAGAATCCTGTCTAATCCTGCCATTAAGAAACCCAGGCCTAAGGCTGGACAGGATGTACTCTCCTTTCTATTTCTCTTCACTACCTGGTCAGTGCTATTTCTATGACTAGTGAGAGTCGGGTATAAGGAGGGATCTATTACCTTCAGGGTAACACATTCAGGTTCAGAACCTGTTCTAGCATTACAATCCCCTCAGGATAACACATTCAGGTTCAGAACCTGTTCTAGCATTCCAATCCCCTCAGGGTAACACATTCAGGTTCAGAACCTGTTCTAGCATTCCAATCCCCTCAGGGTAACACATTCAGGTTCAGAACCTGTTCCAGCATTCCAATCCCCTCAGGGTAACACATTCAGGTTCAGAACCTGTTCTAGCATTCCAATCCCCTCAGGGTAACACATTCAGGTTCAGAACCTGTTCCAGCATTACAATCCCTTCAGGGTAACACATTCAGGTTCAGAACCTGTTCTAGCATTACAATCCCCACACAAAAGCACATTTCCCTCAGCTTGAAACTGGTTGGTCTCTGTTTGGAGATTGTCATAAAACTGATAATCATAGTAAGATTAACCTGAGGGAGAAGCAACTATACACAAATCATTGTCACTAAGGAATGTGCCTTTGTTGAGTTTTAACCGAATGTGGGTGTTACCCTTTTTGATTTGGCTCAGATCCTGTTTATACCATGTGATCATTCCTCCTGAGTCCCTGCCCTGAGTTTGTGTGTGTGTGTGTGTGTGTGTGTGTGTGTGCATGTGCGTTTTCTAGCAGTTGATGTGACTGAGGATATCCAGTATGGTATGTGTGTTGATGAACCCCCACATTACTTAGACTAAGAGCACCAACCACGCCCAACACAAGAGGACATGTTGTACTGTGTGTGTTTCAACTAAGAGCATTCTTCAGTAGCAGGAAATAACAATTATATAAATAGACAACATTAACATTCTAACATGTGACAAGTGTTGACTCTATCTACTAGACAACAAACATATGACAAGTGACAAGAGCTCTGAAACTTTAAAAAACTGTTCTAGAGCTTAAGTCGGTCCTGCACAGTGAGTCATGTGGCTCTAGGTGGTTCTCCGGCCGAGAAACAGCCTCGTCCATTTGCAATATCTTCAATTCATTTTTATCATCACGAAAATGACGACATTTAGAAAAGTCCCAGAATCACAAGACTAGGTGCATTGAAACTGCTCCGGCCCATAGAATTGGACCCTAAAGGTTTCTGGCCAATAGCTCGTTCAGGGACCCCGTAGCGACCCCTGATATAAGTGATTTTTCAGCACTAATTAAGGTAGCTGCTCGGGCTCCGAATGACCTATCAAGCCGAAACTCGGGAATCCGGTTCGCCTCAGCTAGGCCTACACATAATGTCAGAATTGGACGCGCAGCTTGAATGTAACTACGTGTTTTATGTTTTTTTATGGTTTCGAACAGAAGGCGCTATGTCTTTTGGTCCGGCTCTGACATACAGTGGGGGAAAAAAGTATTTAGTCAGCCACCAATTGTGCAAGTTCTCCCACTTAAAAAGATGAGAGAGGCCTGTAATTTTCATCATAGGTACACGTCAACTATGACAGACAAATTGAGAGAAAATAAATCCAGAAAATCACATTGTAGGATTTTTAATGAATTTATTTGCAAATTATGGTGGAAAATAAGTATTTGGTCAACTACAAACAAGCAAGATTTCTGGCTCTCACAGACCTGTAACTTCTTCTTTAAGAGGCTCCTCTGTCCTCCACTCGTTACCTGTATTAATGGCACCTGTTTGAACTTGTTATCAGTATAAAAGACACCTGTCCACAACCTCAAACAGTCACACTCCAAACTCCACTATGGCCAAGACCAAAGAGCTGTCAAAGGACACCAGAAACTTAATTGAAGACCTGCACCAGGCTGGGAAGACTGAATCTGCAATAGGTAAGCAGCTTGGTTTGAAGAAATGAACTGTGGGAGCATATTATTAGGAAATGGAAGACATACAAGACCACTGATAATCTCCCTCGATCTGGGGCTCCACGCAAGATCTCACCCCGTGGGGTCAAAATGATCACAAGAACGGTGAGCAAAAATCCCAGAACCACACGGGGGGACCTAGTGAATGACCTGCAGAGAGCTGGGACCAAAGTAACAAAGCCTACCATCAGTAACACACTACGCCGCCAGGGACTCAAATCCTGCAGTGCCAGACGTGTCCCCCTGCTTAAGCCAGTACATGTCCAGGCCCGTCTGAAGTTTGCTAGAGTGCATTTGGATGTTCCAGAAGAGGATTGGGAGAATGTCATATGGTCAGATGAAACCAAAATATAACTTTTTGGTAAAAACTCAACTCGTCGTGTTTGGAGGACAAAGAATACTGAGTTGCATCCAAAGAACACCATAGCTACTGTGAAGCATGGGGGTGGAAACATCATGTTTTGGGGCTGTTTTTCTGCAAAGGGACCAGGACGACTGATCCGTGTAAAGGAAAGAATGAATAGGGCCATGTATCGTGAGATTTTGAGTGAAAACCTCCTTCCATCAGCAAGGGCATTGAAGATGAAACGTGGCTGGGTCTTTCAGCATGACAATGATCCCAAACACACCGCCCGGGCAACGAAGGAGTGGCTTCGTAAGAAGCATTTCAAGGTCCTGGAGTGGCCTAGCCAGTCTCCAGATCTCAACCCCATAGAAAATCTTTGGTGGGAGTTGAAAGTCCGTGTTGCCCAGCGACAGCCCCAAAACATCACAGCTCTAGAGGAGATCTGCATGGAGGAATGGGCCAAAATACCAGCAACAGTGTGTGAAAACCTTGTGAAGACTTACAGAAAATGTTTGACCTGTGTCAAACTTTTGTTATTGACCAAATACTTATTTTCAACCATTATTTGCAAATAAATTCATAAAAAATCCTACAATGTGATTTTCTTGAAAAAAAAATCTTGTTTTGTCTGTCATAGTTGACGTGTACCTATGATGAACATTTCGGGCCTCTCTCATCTTTTTAAGTGGGAGAACTTGCACAATTGGTGGCTGACTAAATACTTTTTTTCCCCACTGTATGTGATAGTTGGCTTCTAAACGAGTTGGAAAAAGTGAGTTTGGTGTCAGCATGTATCCGTTTGGTGTCAGTATGACATTTTTTTTGACTGATGGCTGAGTTGATGGCTGACTGTCCAATTGCAGTATAAAATATTGGCAGTGGCAATATGTCATATGGCAAATGGACACTCTCCATTACCCATCTGATTAAACAGGGAGTTACATCACCATATTGTCAGGCTAAAATCATCACTGAAAGGCAAATGCATCACTGTAGTTCTCTAGGCCGTTCTGAGTACAACGAGGTGCCCCACTTGACCGTAGCTCGCTCGGTCTGACCGCAGCGACTGTGCAAATAAGTAGGCCCGGAATGAAACCTGACTAGTAGTGATTTCAACATGATTTGACATATTGCGGCCTCTGGGTCTCACAGAGACACGCCGTTTTCGACTACCTCATCGGGGGGAGGTTGGGGTGGACAAGCCACAGAGTTATTCTAGCTGCGTGCGGCGGTTCATTCAGTTTGACCCATCCGAGTTGTTCCCCCTTTTGACAACATTGGTTTAAAGGTTATGCTCTAACTCTGCTCCTGTTTATTCAATTTGCAAAATTCCTTTTGCCACGTGTTCAGGGTCACCTTTAGCTATACTGATATGAATATGAATACAGTACATGGTCCCCTTCATATACTAAAACAGAAGTATGACCTGCCAGGAGTTTCTTGGCCTGGACTTCTGTGTCATGCCAAGTTTAATTCTTTATGTCCTCAATTCCATCGACTAAAATGTTATTGCGCCTCGATTGGATTTCGAGGTAGTCTCCTTTGTAAGAGTGCTTGTCAAGTGTTGTTTGGAAGATTGCTAAATCCTCAGACATGGTTTTGAATGTGGTCTGGCTGGTGACATTCACTCCCTTTAGCTCCTCCACCTCTGACTATGTAAACTCCAAACTGGGTTTAAATTCCATTACATCCTTAAACAGATCATCAACCCTTTTGTTGGTAGAATCCATAAAGAGTTGCAGGAAGGACTTAAAGTTATTTTCCTGCAGATCTATTAGATCTATATAGAACTATTTTTGTTGATCGAGTAGTTCATGGAGTGTAGTGTTGATACGTATTCCTCTTCCACATTGAGCTAGTTCCACATTGTCTAGTATTAGCCATGCTGCAAGCTTGTTGTGAGCTAAAATGAGTTTGCAAACACAACCCACACCCCGCTTCCTGAACACACCCCGCCTCCTGAACACACCCCGCCTCCTGAACACACCCCGCCTCCTGAACACACCCCGCCTCCTGAACACACCCCGCCTCCTGAACACACCCCGCCTCCTGAACACACCCCGCCTCCTGAACACACCCCGCCTCCTGAACACACCCCGCCTCCTGAACACACCCCGCCTCCTGAACACACCCCGCCTCCTGAACACACCCCGCCTCCTGAACACACCCGCCTCCTGAACACACCCCGCCTCCTGAACACACCCCGCCTCCTGAACACACCCCGTCTCCTGAACACACCCCGCCTCCTGAACACACCCCGCCTCCTGAACACACCCCGTCTCCTGAACACACCCCGCCTCCTGAACACACCCCGCCTCCTGAACACACCCCGCCTCCTGAACACACCCCGCCTCCTGAAAACAAGCTCTGCCAGTGAAGTGCCAAACACACACAAGCAACACAGACTTGATCACACATGCACCAGTACGATAAACAGAGAGAAGGCAGAGAACTAACTCACTGTATGGATCCTGGCCGCACTTTACTAAACGAGTGGGAGTTCACCAACTGGATACAAGCAGTATGGGGGGCAGTAAGCCAAAACACCGGTCAAAGATGCTTGGGAGAGATTGTGGTAGGAACATTCGCTTACCCCACGGAACGAGCAGCATGTCAACGGTACAGGCTGGTGGCGATGGTGTAATGGTGTGGGGAATGTTTTCTTGGCACACGTTAGGTCCCTTGATACCAATTGAGCAACATTTCCATGCCCCGAAGAATTCAGGCTGTTCTGGAGGCAACGGGGGGTCCGACCCGGTACTAGATGGGTGTACCTAATAAACTGGCCACTGAGTGTGTACATGACTCTATTGGCCAAACTCTTCTTTTACTGTGATTTATATTTTATGTGATTTATTAGGTATGATATGTCATTTTATCTGCCATGAGAGGACAAAGTGGATGTAATTGAAATAAACAGTGAGTGGTTTAGAGGGGGAGGGGATAGATAGAGGGAGAATTAAAAGCAAAAGAGCGAGAGAGAGAGAGAGAGCTAAATGTTTTGGACCATTAGCTCTGAATGACCACATTATGTCATTGACTGACTGCTAGAGACTAGAGGAAGGAAGGTATTTCAAACACACACAGACACACACACACACAGACACACACAGACACAGACACACACAGACACAGACACACACACACACAGACACAAGCACACACAGACTCTCACACACACACAGACACACACAGACACAGACACACACACACACAGACACAAGCACACACAGACTCTCACACACACACAGACACACACAGACACAGACACACACAGACACACACAGACACACACAGACACACACACACACACACAGACTCACACACACAGACTCACACACACACACTCACACACACACTCACACACACAGACACAGACACACACACACAGACACACACACAGACACACACACAGACACACACAGACACACACACACACACACACACACACAGACACACACAGCCGTCCATTTTCTGTGTTCCCTTTCATTCCAGAGGGAGAGATGGATGCCGATAGGTCCCCATTTGGGAGGTTTTTAGGAATACCATTGGCCTTGCCAGATAGAGACACTGTGCCAATGTTTCTCTGTCTTTTGATCTGTTGCCAAATAATGAGCTGCCTATGAATAGTAAATACAGCAATGACCTTGTGGAGGAAAAAGGCAGACAGGGAAAGAGGTAGAATGACTGAGAGATGCTGTAGACACATGGGAGGAAATCTGTGGGGGAGTGGGCGTAGGGGTGGGGGGTGTAGGGAGAGATCTGTGGGGGAGTGGGCGTAGGGGGTGGGGGTGTAGGGAGAGATCTGTGGGGGAGTGGGGCGTAGGGGTGGGGGGTGTAGGGAGAGATCTGTGGGAGAGTGGGCGTAGGGGTGGGGGGTGTAGGGAGAGATCTGTGGGAGAGTGGGCGTAGGGGTGGGGGTGTAGGGAGAGATCTGTGGGGGAGTGGGCGTAGGGGTGGGGGGTGTAGGGAGAGATCTGTGGGGGAGTGGGCGTAGGGGTGGGGGTGTAGGGGAGAGATCTGTGGGAGAGTGGGCGTAGGGGTGGGGGTGTAGGGAGAGATCTGTGGGAGAGTGGGCGTAGGGGTGGGGGGTGTAGGGAGAGATCTGTGGGGGAGTGGGCGTAGGGGTGGGGGGTGTAGGGAGAGATCTGTGGGAGAGTGGGCGTAGGGGTGGGGGGTGTAGGGAGAGATCTGTGGGAGAGTGGGCGTAGGGGTGGGGGGTGTAGGGAGAGATCTGTGGGGAGAGTGGGCGTAGGGGTGGGGGGTGTAGGGAGAGATCTGTGGGGGAGTGGGCGTAGGGGTGAGGGTGTAGGGAGAGATCTGTGGGGGGAGTGGGCATAGGGTTGGGGGGGGTGTAGGGAGAGATCTGTGGGAGAGTGGGTGGTGGGGGTGTAGGGAGAGATCTGTGGGAGAGTGGGCGTAGGGGTGGGGGTGTAGGGAGAGATCTGTGGGGAGAGTGGGCGTAGGGGTGGGGGGTGTAGGGAGAGATCTGTGGGGGGAGTGGGCGTAGGGGTGGGGGTGTAGGGAGAGATCTGTGGGGGAGTGGGCGTAGGGGGTGGGGGTGTAGGGAGAGATCTGTGGGAGAGTGGGCGTAGGGGTGAGGGGGGTGTAGGGAGAGGATCTGTGGGGGAGTGGGCGTAGGGGTGGGGGGTGTAGGGAGAGATCTGTGGGGGAGTGGGCGTAGGGGTGGGGGGTGTAGGGAGAGATCTGTGGGGGAGTGGGCGTAGGGGTGAGGGGGGTGTAGGGAGAGATCTGTGGGAGAGTGGGCGTAGGGGTGGGGGAGGAGGGAGAGATATGTGGGAGAGTGGGCGTAAGGGTGAGGGTGTAGGGAGAGGATGGAGCCGTATTTGCTTTACAGACAGTGGTAATCTAAAGTATCCCCAATCAAGTCCTGATTGGAGCGCACACAGACTGGAATAATCTACCCTTGATTTACGTAGGATGATGTAGGTTCCCTCTCTCCTCCCTGATTTACGGTACAGTGGATGGAGGATGGGTCTGGTTGAACGCAGAGCAGACAGACCCGGTCTTCATCAGTCGGGTTCAGCCATCAGTGGGGGGCAGCAGCTTCAGAGAACAGCTCCCCTTCAAATGGAATGCAGAGGGTTTTCAAGGCGCACAGTCATAAATGTTTCATCGGATGCTGGCTTTGAGGCAGGAAAGGGAGAGGGGGGTGGTGCATCCAGGAGTGGAGAGGCGAGGGGGGGGGGGTAAGGCCAGCGGAGGGGCAGCCTCGCTCGAGCTTCTAACAACCCTGGTCCTTCAGAGACACGAGAGGAGATGGGCGGACAGGGGGAGGGGTACTCTCCCTTAGAAGAGAAGAAGAAAAACAATCATTTATTTACGAACGATGAACAAAGAGCGTTGGTTGTCCCAGACTGGAGTGGATGTTTTTGTGCCCCTCAACCTCGCCACTCCAAACTGGGTAGATGGTAGACTGAATAACAGCAAGGGCTTTAAAAACAACATGAGAGGGAAGCATGATGGAGCACGGCGCTTGTAACGCCGGGGTAGTGGGTTCGATCCCCGGGACCACCCATACACAAAAAATGTATGCACGCATGACTGTAAGTCGCTTTGGATAAAAGCGTCTGCTAAATGGCATATTATTATTATATTATAGTATATTATAAGCATGATGGAGCATGCTGTGTGAAGCAACCTCTGTACTAAAACTCTGGAAATGGAATACAGTGTATACAAGATCAGAGGTCAGATTTGTTTAGTAAACTGGTAAGAAAATCCAACACCGTGTGCTTACCGTAAGAGAAACAACCTGGTGATGTACTCATGCTAATACACATTCTAAGAATGGATGAGACACACTTCTTATCAATGCTCATAAGTTATTCATCAACCCTGGAGGTTTCATGTCATCATACCTATATTCCTCACTTCCCTTTGTTCACTACTCGGACTACTCAGTGGGAATATTCTGTTTATTGATGGAAGATGCTATTAGTCCCATCCTTTTGTTCACTGCTCAAAACTAACCATTTGACTCTAAACCGTTAGGCCTGATTGTTGCGATAATTAATTAGCAAACTGTTGTTTTTTTAGGGTATATCAATGTTGAGGTATTTAATGTGGTGTTTTGTTGTTGTAGTGAATAGAATGAGTGAAAAAATAGAAGAAATAGTGGTCCTCTGTAGCTCAGCTGGTAGAGCACGGCGCTTGTAACGCCAAGGTAGTGGGTTCGATCACCGGGACCACCCATACACAAAAAATGTATGCACGCATGACTGTAAGTCGCTTTGGATAAAAGCGTCTGCTAAATGGCATATTATTATATTATTATTATAATGATACCAGTTGTTTAATCCCAGTTCCATTTCCAGCTCATTAGGACTGGTGATGCTGATTAATAATTAATCAAAGTTCTCTGCAGATTATTCAAGACCTCCAGGGTCAAAGATAGGTACCCAACCCCCTCTACCAAATATGGGTATTACCCAACATCCTCTACCAAAGAAGGGTATTACCCAACCCCCTCTACCAAAGATGGGTACCCAACCCCCTCTACCAAAGATAGGTACCCAACCCAACCCCCTCTACCAAAGATAGGTACCCAACCCCCTCTACCAAAGATACAGTGGGGGAAAAAAGTATTTAGTCAGCCACCAATTGTGCAAGTTCTCCCACTTAAAAAGATGAGAGAGGCCTGTAATTTTCATCATAGGTACACGTCAACTATGACAGACAAATTGAGATTTTTTTTTCCTGAAAATCACATTGTAGGATTTTTTATGAATTTATTTGCAAATTATGGTGGAAAATAAGTATTTGGTCACCTACAAACAAGCAAGATTTCTGGCTCTCACAGACCTGTAACTTCTTCTTTAAGAGGCTCCTCTGTCCTCCACTCGTTACCTGTATTAATGGCACCCTGTTTGAACTTGTTATCAGTATAAAAGACACCTGTCCACAACCTCAAACAGTCACTCTCCAAACTCCACTATGGCCAAGACCAAAGAGCTGTCAAAGGACACCAGAAACAAAATTGTAGACCTGCACCAGGCTGGGAAGACTGAATCTGCAATAGGTAAGCAGCTTGGTTTGAATAAATCAACTGTGGGAGCAATTATTAGGAAATGGAAGACATACAAGACCACTGATAATCTCCCTCGATCTGGGTCTCCACGCAAGATCTCACCCCGTGGGGTCAAAATGATCACAAGAACGGTGAGCAAAAATCCCAGAACCACACGGGGGGGACCTAGTGAATGACCTGCAGAGAGCTGGGACCAAAGTAACAAAGCCTACCATCAGTAACACACTACGCCGCCAGGGACTCAAATCCTGCAGTGCCAGACGTGTCCCCCTGCTTAAGCCAGTACATGTCCAGGCCCGTCTGAAGTTTGAGTGCATTTGGATGATCCAGAAGAGGATTGGGAGAATGTCATATGGTCAGATGAAACCAAAATATAACTTTTTGGTAAAAACTCAACTTGTCGTGTTTGGAGGACAAAGAATGCTGAGTTGCATCCAAAGAACACCATACCTACTGTGAAGCATGGGGGTGGAAACATCATGCTTTGGGGCTGTTTTTCTGCAAAGGGACCAGGACGATCCTCAGATTGTAGAACACTGGATCACCAGATTGTAGAACACTGGATCCTCAGATTGTAGAACACTGGATCACCAGATTGTAGAACCCTGGAACACCAGATTGTAGAACATTGGATCACCAGATTCCGCCAAGCAGATAGTGGATTCTCCCCTCCTCTTCCTCCTCCCTCTCTCCCCTCCTCTTCCTCCTCCCTCTCTCCCCTCCTCTTCCTCCTCCCTCCCTCTCTCCCCTCCTCTTCCTCCTCCCTCCCTCTCTCCCCTCTTCTTCCTCCCTCCCTCTCTCCCCTCCTCTTCTTCCTCCCTCTCTCTCCTTCCTCTTCCTCCTCCCTCCCTCTCTCCCCTCTTCCTACTCCCTCCCTCTCCCCCTCCTCTTCCTCCTCCCTCTCTCCCCTCCTCTTCCTCCTCCCTCTCCCCCCTCCTCTACCTCCTCCCTCTACCCAGTATCCCACAGTAGGAGCTCCACAGAGTAGCTGCACATTTAATTAGTGATTTCCCGGCATGCAAGCACACACAGACACACAGACACACACACACACACACACACAGACAGACACACAGTGCAGCTGAATCCTCTTCATACTGAGCAGAGCAAATGAGAATATCTTCCTTCCCTGACATTAACCGAGGCTGACATCTCCTGCCTTGTTAAAACAGCCTTGATCATTCAGGAGGGACATTAAAAGGCCCCTTCAGAACAGCAGTCCTGTTTTACTGCAGAGAAAGACAAGGAGATACTCTAGTATTTAACCCTTCACCACAGGACTCAAATATGTCTCCCAAATTCACTGCAGTATCATAGATAGATGATATAGCTAGTAGATTTCACTATATACAGGTATATTAAACTAATATCAATATTACACTATATATTCCTGGCAGTGTGTACATCCCAAGGGCAGTGATGTAGGTCTGAGTCAACAGTAATTAGTGAAACAGTAAGAAGTTCAAAGATACTTTATTCAGTGGCATCAACCTGACTACAAAGCATCTCTCTCTAGGGACACTGGCGATCAGTTGTTTTTCTACTGCTGCTAACCTGCCACATGCAGCTCCCCACTTGACTGGAAGGGGCTAGGGGTTAAGGGTCAGGGGTGAAGGGAGCCAGTTCCATTCAGAATGGGAATTTGTGGCAGCATTCCAAATCATTGTTTGCTATTTTAATTGGAATTTAATTTGAGTTGGAAATAAAAATGTGTAAGGTTTGAAGGGAGAACGGTCAAGAACAGCACATCCAGTGGTGCCGGAGGGGATGGCTGGCGTTTTACAGGCTCCTAACCAACCGTGCTATTTTGTGTGTTTTTTTGCATTGTTTGTAACTTATTTTGTACATAATGTTGCTGCTATGACTGAAAAGAGCTTCTTGATATCACAACAGCGATTACTCACCTCGAACTGGACAAATATTTTTTCTTTAATGAGTCTGACGCGAAGCATATACTGTTTAAATCCCTGAGAATTCGTTGGTGAGTGGGTAAACCGCCTCTACCATCCGTTCTATTGGCCAGCGTGCAATCACTGGAGAATAAACTGGATGATGAGCTCCGATGCAAGACTATCCTATCAACGGGACATTAAAAACGTTAATATCTTATGTTTCACCGAGTCGTGGCTGAACGACGCCACGGATAATATAGAGCTGGCTGGGGTTTCCGTGCATCGGCAGGACAGAGCAGCTACGTCTGGTAAGACGAGGGGTGGGGGGGGGGGTGTCTATTTGTCAATAACAGCTGGTCCATGATGTCTAATATTAAGGAAGTCTCAAAGTATTGCTCGCCTGAGGTAGAGTATCTCATGATAAGCTGCAGACCACACTATCTACCAAGAGAGTTTTCATCTATATTTTTCATAGCCGTCTATTTACCACCACAAACCGATGCTGGCACTAAGACCACACTCAACGAGCTGTATAAGGTCATAAGCAAACAGGAAAACGCTCATCCAGAGGCGGTGCTCCTAGTGGCCGGGGACTTTAATGCAGGTAAACTGAAATCCATTTTACCAGCATGTCACATGTGCAACCAGAGGGAAAAAAAACTCTAGACCACCTTTACTCCACACACAGAGACGCATACAAAGCTCTCCCTCGCCCTCCATTTGGCAAATCTGACCATAATTCTATCCTCCTGATTCCTGCTTACAAGCAAAATCTAAAGTAGGAAGTACCAGTGACTCGCTCAATACAGAAATGGTCAGATGACGCGGATGCTAAGCTACAGGACTGTTTTGCTAGCACAGACTGGAATATGTTCCAGGATTCATCCAATGGCATTGAGGAGTATACCACCTCAGTCACCGGCTTCATCAATAAGTGCATCGATGACGTCGTCCCCACAGTGACCGTACGTACATACCCCAACCAGAAGCCATGGATTACAGGCAACATCCGCACCGAGCTAAAGGGTAGAGCTGCCACTTTCAAGGAGCGGGTCACTAATCTGGAAGTTTATAAGAAATCCCGCTATGCCCTCCGACGAACCATCAAACAGACAAAGCGTCAATACAGGACTAAGATTGAATCCTATTACACCGGCTCTGACGTTCGTCGGATATAGCAGGGCTTGCAAACTATTACGGACTAAGGGAAACCCAGCTGCGAGCTGCCCAGTGACGTGAGCCTACCAGATGGGCTAAATGTATTTTATGCTCGCTTCGAGGCAAGCAACACAGAAGCATGCATAAGAGCTCCAGCTGTTCCGGACGACTGTGTGATCACGCTCTCCGTAGCCGATGTGAGCAAGACCTTTAAACAGGTCAACATTCACAAGGACGGATTACCAGGACGTGTACTCAGAGCATGTGCTGACCAACTGGCAAGTGTCTTCACTGACATTTCCAACCTCTCTCTGACAGAGTCTGTAATACCTACATGTTTCAAGCAGACCACCATAGTCCCTGTGCCCAAGAACACCAAGGTAACCTGCCTAAATGTCTACCGACCCGTAGCACTCACGTCTGTAGCCATGAAGTGCTTTGAAAGGCTGGTCATGGCTCACATCAACACCATTATCCCAGAAACCCTAGACCCACTCCAATTTGCATACCGCCCCAACAGATCCACAGATGATGCAATCTCAATCGCACTCCACCCTGCCCTTTCCCACATGGACAAAAGGAACACCTATGTGAGAATGCTGTTCATTGACTACAGCTCAGCACCATAGTGCCCTCAAAGCTCATCACTAAGCTAAGGATCCTGGGACTAAACACCTCCCTCTGCAACTGGATCCTGGACTTCCTGACGGGCCGCCCCCAGGTGGTAAGGGTAGGTAACAACACATCTGCCACTCTGATCCTCAACACGGGGGCCCCTCAGGGGTGCGTGCTTAGTCCCCTCCTGTACTCCCTGTTCACCCACGACTTTGTGGCCAAGCACAATTCCAACACAATCATTAAGTTTGATGACGACACAACAGTGGTAGGCCTGATCACCGACAACGATGAGACAGCCTATAGGGAGGAGGTCAGAGACCTGGCAGTGTGGTGCCAGGACAACAACCTCTCCCTCAACGTCAGCAAGACAAAGGAGATGATCATGGACTACAGGAAAAGGAGGGCCGAACACGCCCCCATTCACATTGACGAGACTGTAGTGGAGCGGGTCAAGAGTCCCAAGTTCCTTGGTGTCCACATCACCAACAAACTATCATGGTCCAAAGACACCAAGACCCCTCAGGAGACTGAAAAGATTTGGCATGGGTCCCCAGATCCTCAAAAGGCAGCTGCACCATCGAGGGCACCCTGACTGGTTGCATCAAGGCCTGGTATGGCAACTGCTCGGCATCCGACCGTAAGGCGCTACAGAGGGTAGTGCGTACGGGCCAGTACATCACTGGGGCCAAGCTTCCTGCCATCCAGGACCTCTATACCAGGCGGTGTCAGAGGAAGGCCCAAAAAATTGTTAAAGACTCCAGCCACCCAAGTCATAGACTGTTCTCTCTACTACCGCACGGCAAGCAGTACCGGAGTGCCAAGTCTAGGTCCAAAAGGCTCCTTAACAGCTTCTACACCCATGCCATAAGATTGCTGAACAATTAATCAAATGGCTACCCGGAGTGTTTGCATTGACCCCCCAGCTGGTGGGCGGTCTCTAATCTCTATTTACATTGACCCCCCATTTGTTTTAACACTGCTGCTACTCACTGTTTATTATCTATGGATAGTCACTTTACCCCTACCTACATGTACAAATTACCTCAACTAACCCGTACCCCTGTACACTGACTCGGTACCGGTACCCCCCTGTATATAGCCTCGTTATTGTTATTTTATTGTTACTTTTAATTTAATTTTTTTACTTTAGTTTATTTAGTAAATATTTTATTGAACTGCATTGTTGGTTAAGGGCTTGTCAGTAAGCGTTTCACTGCAAGGTCTACACCTGTTGTATTCGGCGCATGTGACAAATACGATTTGATTTGATTTGATTTTGATCCTGAACTTGATTATCAAAATCTTTAGAAATTACACACATTCCACTGCACTTTACGCTGTTATGGGGTTCTAAGTCCCTTAATCTCAGCCCGTGAGTCTTCATCCCACTCATATGACAGTGGCGTAGCTAGTGCATGGTGTAGGGTGTGTGTGTGTGTGTGTGTGTGTGTGTGTGTGTGTGTGTGTGTGTGTGTGTATGTATGTGTGTTGGAATGTTGTAAAGCTGGAAAAGTCTAGTGTGTGCATTGTAATAGGATTTAGGTTTCATGACGTATAACCGGGTATTGCAGTAGCCTGTTGCGGTCCAAAATACAATTCACCATGTAGTGATACAAAAACAGAATTGCTGCAATTAAAATGTAGAACTGATGTGTACGTGTGTGTGTGTTTGTGTGTGTGTGTGTACGTGTGTGTGTGTGTGTGTACGTGTGTGTGTGTGTGTCTCTCTCTCTACAGTAACGATGGACAAAGAGTGTGGATGGTCAGAGGCCTGTGGACGCAGGAGCCCAGGGGGTGACACGGTGCCCTCTGCATCCCACAAGCAGTCCCTCCTCGGGGCAGAGACTCTCAGTCGAGCTCCAGGACCACGGGGAGGACCAGGCCTCAGCGGAGGGTAAGCGCTGAGACGAACACCCCCCACACACACACACCTACACACCTACACACACACACACACCAGGCTGCGCCGAGGGTGATCTCGCTGCTACCCTAGCCAATCGGATCAGGTGATGGTGTAATGTTGTGTGGGTTGCTGCTCAGTCTGAACATTAGAGAGGACAAAGAGATCAACAGAACAGACTACCTTTACTTCTCTATGAAGCATAATTACTGAATGGCATACCTTTACTTCTCTATGAAGCATAATTACTGAATGGCATACCTTTACTTCTCTATGAAGCATAATTACTGAATGGCATACCTTTGACTTCTCTATGAAGCATCATTAATGAATGGCGTACCTTTACTTCTCTATGACGCATCATTAGTGAATGGCATACCTTTACTTCTCTATGAAGCATAATTACTGAATGGCATACCTTTACTTCTCTATGAAGCATAATTACTGAATGGCATACCTTTACTTCTCTATGAAGCATAATTACTGAATGGCATACCTTTACTTCTCTATGACGCATCATTAGTGAATGGCATACCTTTACTTCTCTATGAAGCATCATTACTGAATGGCATACCTTTACTTCTCTATGAAGCATCATTACTGAATGGCATACCTTTACTTCTCTATGAAGCATCATTACTGAATGACATACCTTGACTTCTCTATGAAGCATCATTAGTGAATGACATACCTTGACTTCTCTATGAAGCATCATTACTGAATGACATACCTTGACTTCTCTATGAAGCATCATTACTGAATGACATACCTTGACTTCTCTATGAAGCATCATTACTGAATGGCGTACCTTGACTTCTCTATGAAGCATCATTAGTGAATGACATACCTTGACTTCTCTATGAAGCATCATTAGTGAATGGCGTACCTTGACTTCTCTATGAAGCATCATTAGTGAATGGCGTACCTTGACTTCTCTATGAAGCATCATTAGTGAATGGCGTACCTTGACTTCTCTATGAAGCATCATTAGTGAATGGCGTACCTTGACTTCTCTATGAAGCATCATTAGTGAATGGCGTACCTTGACTTCTCTATGAAGCATCATTAGTGAATGGCGTACCTTGACTTCTCTATGAAGCATCATTAGTGAATGGCGTACCTTGACTTATCTATGAAGCATCATTAGTGAATGACATACCTTGACTTCTCTATGAAGCATCATTAGTGAATATAGCCTACCTTTTTATACATTTTAAGGAAAGGATGAATATTTGCTCTTGTGCCTGACATACACTGGTGGCTTTGATCGAAAGGTCCCATTACAGGGGTGTGTGTGTGTGAGTTCGCCGATTCTCTCTATAGGCCCATTCAGAACGTTTCCTAAAGTTTCCTAGCCTGTCTGGACTCCATCTCTTTAATAAGGGCGGCAGGTAGCTTAGTGGGTAAGAGCGTTGTGCCAGTAACCGAAAGGTCGCTGGTTCTAATCCCCAAGCTGACTAGGTGAAAAAAAGAGCGATTGCTAAATGACAAAAATGTAATAAGAATCAAATGCTCCTGTCATAATTTAATCTTGTAAAAGGCCTATTCTCACCAAGTGTGTTATTTTCGTCCAAATACTTAGGATGAAAATAATATATACGAGCAACATCTTGTTCACACCAATTACAAAATATCGTCCTACCACAATCTGCCATTTATTTATTTTGAACAGGCTTGATTTGTGTGTCTTTTTGATTGTGAAGATAAGCTGTTTACCCAATATAAATTGTTATCTGGGACACTGTCACTGACAGTCCTCGCACTGCCACTGAGAGGTCTGTGGGTTCGTTGTGTGAATTAATTAATTAATACATTTCTCTCTGCCAGTTTTTTTTACGTTTGCAATGCATCAGTGCAGCAAGGTATCAATTTTAGCCAATGTGATCGCACCACACCAGAGCTACACGTGTCACTCTCCATTCAATCTTCCAGTTCATTACCAGCACTGTAGCCATTCAGCAAGAGGAACCATCGATGCTTCTCTACTCAAATAGGCCTAGGCCTATTAAAAAATGGCTCAAAATAAGGTTAAAACTATATTGCTGTTCATTGTCTACAGATAGGCTACTCATTCAAGAGGAATAGAGAGTGGGAAGAGATAGAACAGTGGAGTGGCCAGCAGGAGACGTGTGAATTGCACAAGAAGGAAACCGTGAAGAAGACTGAGAGAAGTTAGAAGTTAATTAATATATTAATGCATCATTCGTGTAGCGTTTTTATTAGGGTATGTATTAGAGGCCTGCTAAAGGTAATCTGGGCCGAGACCACCGGTACCATAGGAAACCCTAAAAGACAGAGTTGACCATTAATCAATTAGGGGTTGCACAGATTTAGACAAAAGCCTCAAATTAAAATGTAGGGTGAACATAACATTTACATTTACATTTACGTCATTTAGTAGACGCTCTTATCCAGAGCGACTTACAAGTTGGTGCATTCACCCTATAGCCAGTGGGATAACCACTTTACAATTATTATTTTTTTAGGGGGGGGCGGGGGGGTAGAAGGATTACTTTATCCTATCCCATAACCACCCATCGTTCGCTAACATTGATCAACGTCTGATCATTAGGCTGTGGACAGGTTGTCTAAGCATTAGGCTGTGGACAGGTTGTCTGATCATTAGGCTGTGGACAGGTTGTCTGATCATTAGGCTGTGGACAGGTTGTCTGATCATTAGGATGTGGACAGGTTGTCTGATCATTAGGCTGTGGACAGGTTGTCTGATAATTAGGCTGTGGACAGGTTGTCTGATCATTAGGCTGTGGACAGGTTGTCTAAGCATTAGGCTGTGGGCAGGTTGTCTGAGCATTAGGCTGTGGAAAGGTTGGCTGATCATTAGGCTTTGGACAGGTTGTCTGATCATTAGGACTGTGGACAGGTTGTCTGATCATTAGGCTGTGGACATGTCGTCTGATCATTAGGCTGTGGACAGGTTGTCAGATCATTAGGACAGGTTGACAGGTTGTCTGATCATTAGGCTGTGGACAGGTTGTCTGATCATTAGGCTGTGGACATGTTGTCTGATCATTAGGCTGTGGACAGGTTGCAGATCATTAGGACGGGTTACAGGTTCGCTGATCATTAGGCTGTGGACAGGTTGCTGATCATTAGGACAGGTTACAGGTTGGCTGATCATTAGGCTGTGGACAGGTTGTCTGATCATTAGGCTGTGGACAGGTTGCTGATCATTAGGACAGGTTACAGGTTGCTGATCATTAGGCTGTGGACAGGTTGTCTGATCATTAGGCTGTGGACAGGTTACTGATCATTAGGCTGTGGACATGTTGCTGATCATTAGGCTGTGGACAGGTTGCTGATCATTAGGTTGTGGACAGGTTGCTGATCATTAGGCTGTGGACAGGTTGCAGATCATTAGGACAGGTTACAGGTTGCTGATCATTAGGCTGTGGACAGGTTGCTGATCATTAGAATGTGGACATGTTGCTGATCATTAGGCTGTGGACAGGTTGCAGATCATTAGGACAGGTTACAGGTTGCTGATCATTAGGCTGTGGACAGGTTGCTGATCATTAGGATGTGGACAGGTTGCTGATCATTAGGCTGTGGACATGATGCTGATCATTAGGCTGTGGACAGGTTGCTGATCATTAGGCTGTGGACAGGTTGCTGATCATTAGGCTGTGGACAGGTTGCAGATCATTAGGACAGGTTACAGGTTGCTGATCATTAGGCTGTGGACAGGTTGCTGATCATTAGGATGTGGACATGTTGCTGATCATTAGGCTGTGGACAGGTTGCAGATCATTAGGACAGGTTAAAGGTTGCTGATCATTAGGCTGTGGACATGTTGCTGATCATTAGGCTGTGGACAGGTTGCTGATCATTAGGAGAGGCTACAGGTTGCTGATCATTAGGATGTGGACAGGTTGATGATCATTAGGCTGTGGACAGGTTGCTGATCATTAGGCTGTGGACATGTTGCTGATCATTAGGCTGTGGACAGGTTGCTGATCATTAGGCTGTGGACAGGTTGCTGATCATTAGGCTGTGGACAGGTTGCTGATCATTAGGCTGTGGACAGGTTGCTGATCATTAGGCTGTGGACAGGTAGCAGATCATTAGGCTGTGGACAGGTTGCAGATCATTTGGACAGGTTACAGGTTGCTGATCATTAGGCTGTGGACAGGTTGTTGATCATTAGGCTGTGGACATGTTGCTGATCGTTAGGCTGTGGACAGGTTGCAGATCATTAGGACAGGTTACAGGTTGCTGATCATTAGGCTGTGGACAGGTTGCTGATCATTAGGACAGGTTACAGGTTGCTGATCATTAGGCTGTGGACAGGTTTCTGATCATTAGGCTGTGGACATGTTGCTGATCATTAGGCTGTGGATTGCTGATCATTAGGCTGTGGACAGGTTGCTGATCATTAGGCTGTGGACAGGTTGCTGATCATTAGGCTGTGGACAGGTTGCTGATCATTAGGACAGGTTACAGGTTGCTGATCATTAGGACAGGTTACAGGTTGCTGATCATTAGGCTGTGGACATGTTGCTGATCATTAGGCTGTGGACAGGTTGCTGATCATTAGGCTGTGGACAGGTTGCTGATCATTAGGCTGTGGACAGGTTGCAGATCATTAGGACAGGTTACAGGTTGATGATCATTAGGCTGTGGACAGGTTGTCTGATCATTAGGCTGTGGACAGGTTGCTGATCATTAGGGCTGTGGACAGGTTGCTGATCATTAGGCTGTGGACAGGTTGCAGATCATTAGGAGAGGCTACAGGTTGCTGATCATTAGGCTGTGGACATGTTGCTGATCATTAGGCTGTGGACAGGTTGCTGATCATTAGGCTGTGGAAAGGTTGGCTGATCATTAGGATGTGGACAGGTTGCTGATCATTAGGACAGGTTACAGGTTGCTGATCATTAGGCTGTGGAAAGGTTGGCTGATCATTAGGATGTGGACAGGTTCGCTGATCATTAGGACAGGTTACAGGTTGCTGATCATTAGGCTGTGGACAGATTTTCTGATCATTAGGCTGTGGACAGGTTGGCTGATCATTAGGCTGTGGACAGGTTGCTGATCATTAGGACAGGTTACAGGTTGCTGATCATTAGGCTGTGGACAGGTTACAGGTTGCTGATCATTAGGACAGGTTACAGGTTGCTGATCATTAGGCTGTGGACAGGTTGCTGATCATTAGGATGTGGACAGGTTGCTGATCATTAGGCTGTGGACATGTTGCTGATCATTAGGCTGTGGACAGGTTGCTGATCATTAGGCTGTGGACATGTTGCTGATCATTAGGCTGTGGACAGGTTGCTGATCATTAGGAGAGGCTACAGGTTGCTGATCATTAGGCTGTGGACAGGTTGCTGATCATTAGGCTGTGGACAGGTTGCTGATCATTAGGCTGTGGACAGGTTGCTGATCATTAGGCTGTGGACAGGTTGCTGATCATTAGGCTGTGGACATGTTGCTGATCATTAGGCTGTGGACAGGTTGCTGATCATTAGGGCTGTGGACAGGTTGCTGATCATTAGGCTGTGGACAGGTTGCTGATCATTAGGCTGTGGACAGGTTGCTGATCATTAGGAGAGGCTACAGGTTGCTGATCATTAGGCTGTGGACAGGTTGCTGATCATTAGGCTGTGGACAGGTTACTGATCAATAGGCTGTGGACATGTTGCTGATCATTAGGCTGTGGACAGGTTGCTGATCATTAGGCTGTGGACAGGTTGCTGATCATTAGGCTGTGGACAGGTTGCTGATCATTAGGCTGTGGACAGGTTGCTGATCATTAGGAGAGGCTACAGGTTGCTGATCATTAGGCTGTGGACAGGTTGCTGATCATTAGGCTGTGGACATGTTGCTGATCATTAGGCTGTGGACAGGTTACTGATCATTAGGCTGTGGACAGGTTGCTGATCATTAGGCTGTGGACAGGTTGCTGATCATTAGGCTGTGGACAGGTTGCTGATCATTAGACTGTGGACAGGTTGCTGATCATTAGGCTGTGGACAGGTTGCAGATCATTAGGACAGGTTACAGGTTGCTGATCATTAGGCTGTGGACAGGTTGCTGATCATTAGGACAGGTTACAGGTTGCTGATCATTAGGCTGTGGACAGGTTGCTGATCATTAGGCTGTGGACAGGTTGCTGATCATTAGGACAGGTTACAGGTTGCTGATCATTAGGCTGTGGACAGGTTGTCTGATCATTAGGCTGTGGACAGGTTGTCTGATCATTAGGCTGTGGACAGGTTGCTGATCATTAGGCTGTGGACAGGTTGCTGATCATTAGGACAGGTTACAGGTTGCTGATCATTAGGCTGTGGACAGGTTGCTGATCATTAGGCTGTGGACAGGTTACTGATCATTAGGCTGTGGACAGGTTGCTGATCATTAGGCTGTGGACAGGTTGCTGATCATTAGGCTGTGGACAGGTTGTCTGATCATTAGGCTGTGGACAGGTTGCTGATCATTAGGAGAGGCTACAGTTTGCTGATCATTAGGCTGTGGACATGTTGCTGATCATTAGGCTGTGGACAGGTTGCTGATCATTAGGCTGTGGACATGTTGCTGATCATTAGGCTGTGGACAGGTTGGCTGATCATTAGGCTGTGGACAGGTTGCTGATCATTAGGACAGGTTACAGGTTGCTGATCATTAGGACAGGTTACAGGTTGCTGATCATTAGGCTGTGGACAGGTTGCTGATCATTAGGCTGTGGACAGGTTGGCTGATCATTAGGATGTGGACAGGTTGGCTGATCATTAGGCTGTGGACAGATTGCTGATCATTAGGACAGGTTACAGGTTGCCGATCATGAGGCTGTGGATAGGTTGCTGATCATTAGGCTGTGGACAGGTAGTCTGATCATTACGATGTGGACAGGTTGCTGATCATTAGGCTGTGGGCAGGTAGCTTATCATTAGGACAGGCTACATGTTGCTGATCATTAGGCTGTGGACAGGTTGGCTGATCATTAGGCTGTGGACAGGTTTCTGATCATTTTGCTGTGGACAGGTTGTCTGATCATTAGGCTGCGGACAAGTTGCTGATCATTAGGACAGGCTACATTTAGCTGATCATTAGTCTGTGGACAGGTTGTCTGATCAATAGGCTGTGGACTGGTCGCTGATTATTATGACAGGTTACAGGTTGCTGATCATTAGGCTGTGGACAGGTTGATAATCATTAGGACAGGTTACAGGTTGCTGATCAGTAGGACAGGTTACAGGTTGCTGATCATTAGGCTGTGGACATGTTGCTGATCATTAGGCTGTGGACAGGTTGCAGATCATTAGGACAGGTTACAGGTTGCTGATCATTAGGCTGTGGACATGTTGCTGATCATTCGAGGCTGTGGACAGGTTGCTGATCATTAGGCTGTGGACAGGTTGCTGATCATTAGGCTGTGGACAGGTTGCTGATCATTAGGCTGTGGACAGGTTGCAGATCATTAGGACAGGTTACAGGTTGATGATCATTAGGCTGTGGACAGGTTGCTGATCATTAGGCTGTGGACAGGTTGCTGATCATTAGGCTGTGGACAGGTTGCTGATCATTAGGCTGTGGACAGGTTGCAGATCATTAGGACAGGTTACAGGTTGCTGATCATTAGGCTGTGGACAGGTTGGCTGATCATTAGGCTGTGGACAGGTTGCTGATCATTATGCTGTGGACAGGTTGTCTGATCATTAGGCTGTGGACAGGTTGCTGATCATTAGGACAGGCTACATGTTGCTGATCATTAGTCTGTGGACAGGTTGTCTGATCAATAGGCTGTGGACTGGTTGCTGATTATTAGGACAGGTTACAGGTTGCTGATCATTGGGCTGTGGACAGGTTGCTGATCATTAGGCTGTGGACAGGTTGCTGATCATTAGGCTGTGGACAGGTTGCAGATCATTAGGACAGGTTACAGGTTGCTGATCATTAGGCTGTGGACATGTTGCTGATCATTAGGCTGTGGACAGGTTGCAGATCATTAGGACAGGTTACAGGTTGCTGATCATTAGGCTGTGGACAGGTTGCTGATCATTAGGATGTGGACAGGTTGATGATCATTAGGCTGTGGACATGTTGCTGATCATTAGGCTGTGGACAGGTTGCTGATCATTAGGCTGTGGACAGGTTGCTGATCATTAGGCTGTGGACAGGTTGCTGATCATTAGGAGAGGCTACAGGTTGCTGATCATTAGGCTGTGGACAGGTTGCTGATCATTAGGCTGTGGACAGGTTGCTGATCATTAGGCTGTGGACAGGTTGCTGATCATTAGGCTGTGGACAGGTTGCTGATCATTAGGCTGTGGACATGTTGCTGATCATTAGGCTGTGGACAGGTTGCTGATCATTAGGCTGTGGACAGGTTGCTGATCATTAGGCTGTGGACAGGTTGCTGATCATTAGGCTGTGGACAGGTTGCTGATCATTAGGAGAGGCTACAGGTTGCTGATCATTAGGCTGTGGACAGGTTGCTGATCATTAGGCTGTGGACAGGTTACTGATCAATAGGCTGTGGACATGTTGCTGATCATTAGGCTGTGGACAGGTTGCTGATCATTAGGCTGTGGACAGGTTGCTGATCATTAGGCTGTGGACAGGTTGCTGATCATTAGGCTGTGGACAGGTTGCTGATCATTAGGAGAGGCTACAGGTTGCTGATCATTAGGCTGTGGACAGGTTGCTGATCATTAGGCTGTGGACATGTTGCTGATCATTAGGCTGTGGACAGGTTACTGATCATTAGGCTGTGGACAGGTTGCTGATCAATAGGCTGTGGACAGGTTGCTGATCATTAGGCTGTGGACAGGTTGCTGATCATTAGACTGTGGACAGGTTGCTGATCATTAGGCTGTGGACAGGTTGCTGATCATTAGGACAGGTTACATGTTGCCGATCATTAGGCTGTGGACAGGTTGCTGATCATTAGGACAGGTTACAGGTTGCTGATCATTAGGCTGTGGACAGGTTGCTGATCATTAGGCTGTGGACAGGTTGCTGATCATTAGGACAGGTTACAGGTTGCTGATCATTAGGCTGTGGACAGGTTGGCTGATCATTAGGCTGTGGACAGGTTGTCTGATCATTAGGCTGTGGACAGGTTGCTGATCATTAGGCTGTGGACAGGTTGCTGATCATTAGGACAGGTTACAGGTTGCTGATCATTAGGCTGTGGACAGGTTGCTGATCATTAGGCTGTGGACAGGTTACTGATCATTAGGCTGTGGACAGGTTGCTGATCATTAGGCTGTGGACAGGTTGCTGATCATTAGGCTGTGGACAGGTTGTCTGATCATTAGGCTGTGGACAGGTTGCTGATCATTAGGAGAGGCTACAGTTTGCTGATCATTAGGCTGTGGACATGTTGCTGATCATTAGGGCTGTGGACAGGTTGCTGATCATTAGGCTGTGGACATGTTGCTGATCATTAGGCTGTGGACATGTTGCTGATCATTAGGCTGTGGACAGGTTGCTGATCATTAGGACAGGTTACAGGTTGCTGATCATTAGGAAAGGCTACAGGTTGCTGATCATTAGGCTGTGGACATGTTGCTGATCATTAGGCTGTGGACAGGTTGCTGATCATTAGGCTGTGGACAGGTTGCTGATCATTAGGCTGTGGACAGGTTGCAGATCATTAGGACAGGTTACAGGTTGATGATCATTAGGCTGTGGACAGGTTGCTGATCATTAGGCTGTGGACAGGTTGCTGATCATTAGGCTGTGGACAGGTTGCTGATCATTAGGCTGTGGACAGGTTGCAGATCATTAGGAGAGGCTACAGGTTGCTGATCATTAGGCTGTGGACATGTTGCTGATCATTAGGCTGTGGACAGGTTGCTGATCATTAGGCTGTGGACATGTTGCTGATCATTAGGCTGTGGACAGGTTACTGATCATTAGACTGTGGACAGGTTGCTGATCAATAGGCTGTGGACAGGTTGCTGATCATTAGGCTGTGGACAGGTTGCTGATCATTAGGCTGTGGACAGGTTGCTGATCATTAGGCTGTGGACAGGTTGCAGATCATTAGGACAGGTTACAGGTTACTGATCATTAGGCTGTGGACAGGTTGCTGATCATTAGGACAGGTTACAGGTTGCTGATCATTAGGCTGTGGACAGGTTGCTGATCATTAGGCTGTGGACAGGTTGCTGATCATTAGGACAGGTTACAGGTTGCTGATCATTAGGCTGTGGACAGGTTTCTGATCATTAGGCTGTGGACAGGTTGTCTGATCATTAGGCTGTGGACAGGTTGCTGATCATTAGGCTGTGGACAGGTTGCTGATCATTAGGACAGGTTACAGATTGCTGATCATTAGGCTGTGGACAGGTTGCTGATCATTAGGCTGTGGACAGGTTACTGATCATTAGGCTGTGGACAGGTTGCTGATCATTAGGGCTGTGGACAGGTTGCTGATCATTAGGCTGTGGACAGGTTGTCTGATCATTAGGCTGTGGACAGGTTGCTGATCATTAGGAGAGGCTACAGTTTGCTGATCATTAGGCTGTGGACATGTTGCTGATCATTAGGCTGTGGACAGGTTGCTGATCATTAGGCTGTGGACATGTTGCTGATCATTAGGCTGTGGACATGTTGCTGATCATTAGGCTGTGGACAGGTTGCTGATCATTAGGACAGGTTACAGGTTGCTGATCATTAGGAAAGGCTACAGGTTGCTGATCATTAGGCTGTGGACATGTTGCTGATCATTAGGCTGTGGACAGGTTGCTGATCATTAGGCTGTGGACAGGTTGCTGATCATTAGGCTGTGGACAGGTTGCAGATCATTAGGACAGGTTACAGGTTGATGATCATTAGGCTGTGGACAGGTTGCTGATCATTAGGCTGTGGACAGGTTGCTGATCATTAGGCTGTGGACAGGTTGCTGATCATTAGGCTGTGGACAGGTTGCAGATCATTAGGAGAGGCTACAGGTTGCTGATCATTAGGGCTGTGGACATGTTGCTGATCATTAGGCTGTGGACAGGTTGCTGATCATTAGGCTGTGGACAGGTTGCTGATCATTAGGCTGTGGACAGGTTGCTGATCATTAGGACAGGTTACAGGTTGCTGATCATTAGGCTGTGGACAGGTTGCTGATCATTAGGCTGTGGACAGGTTGCAGATCATTAGGACAGGTTACAGGTTGCTGATCATTAGGCTGTGGACAGGTTGCTGATCATTAGGCTGTGGACAGGTTGCTGATCATTAGGCTGTGGACAGGTTGCAGATCATTAGGACAGGTTACAGGTTGCTGATCATTAGGCTGTGGACATGTTGCTGATCATTAGGCTGTGGACAGGTTGCAGATCATTAGGACAGGTTACAGGTTGCTGATCATTAGGCTGTGGACAGGTTGCTGATCATTAGGATGTGGACAGGTTGCTGATCATTAGGCTGTGGACATGTTGCTGATCATTAGGCTGTGGACAGGTTGCTGATCATTAGGAGAGGCTACAGGTTGCTGATCATTAGGCTGTGGACAGGTTGCTGATCATTAGGCTGTGGACATGTTGCTGATCATTAGGCTGTGGACAGGTTACTGATCATTGGCTGTGGACAGGTTGCTGATCAATAGGTGTGGACAGGTTGCTGATCATTAGGCTGTGGACAGGTTGCTGATCATTAGGCTGTGGACAGGTTGCTGATCATTAGGCTGTGGACAGGTTGCAGATCATTAGGACAGGTTACAGGTTGCTGATCATTAGGCTGTGGACAGGTTGCTGATCATTAGGACAGGTTACAGGTTGCTGATCATTAGGCTGTGGACAGGTTGCTGATCATTAGGCTGTGGACAGGTTGCTGATCATTAGGACAGGTTACAGGTTGCTGATCATTAGGCTGTGGACAGGTTGTCTGATCATTAGGCTGTGGACAGGTTGTCTGATCATTAGGCTGTGGACAGGTTGTCTGATCATTAGGATGTGGACAGGTTGTCTGATCATTAGGGCAGGTTACAGGTTGCTGATCATTAGGCTGTGGACAGGTTGCTGATCATTAGGCTGTGGACAGGTTGCTGATCATTAGGCTGTGGACAGGTTGTCTGATCATTAGGCTGTGGACAGGTTGTCTGATCATTAGGCTGTGGACAGGTTGTCTGATCATTAGGCTGTGGACAGGTAGCAGATCATTAGAGAGGCTACAGTTTGCTGATCATTAGGCTGTGGACATGTTGCTGATCATTAGGCTGTGGACATGTTGCTGATAATTAGGCTGTGGACAGGTTGCTGATCATTAGGACAGGTTACAGGTTGCTGATCATTAGGAAAGGCTACAGGTTGCTGATCATTAGGCTGTGGACATGTTGCAGATCATTAGGAGAGGCTACAGTTTGCTGATCATTAGGCTGTGGACATGTTGCAGATCATTAGGAGAGGCTACAGGTTGCTGATCATTAGGCTGTGGACAGGTTGCTGATCATTAGGCTGTGGACATGTTGCTGATCATTAGGCTGTGGACAGGTTACTGATCATTAGGCTGTGGACAGGTTGCTGATCAATAGGCTGTGGACAGGTTGCTGATCATTAGGCTGTGGACAGGTTGCTGATCGCTAGGGCTGTGGACAGGTTGCTGATCATTGGCTGTGGACAGGTTGCAGATCATTAGGACAGGTTACAGGTTGCTGATCATTAGGCTGTGGACAGGTTGCTGATCATTAGGACAGGTTACAGGTTGCTGATCATTAGGCTGTGGACAGGTTGCTGATCATTAGGCTGTGGACAGGTTGCTGATCATTAGGACGGGTTACAGGTTGCTGATCATTAGGCTGTGGACAGGTTTCTGATCATTAGGCTGTGGACAGGTTGTCTGATCATTAGGCTGTGGACAGGTTGCTGATCATTAGGCTGTGGACAGGTTGTCTGATCATTAGGACGGGTTACAGATTGTCTGATCATTAGGCTGTGGACAGGTTGTCTGATCATTAGGCTGTGGACAGGTTGTCTGATCATTAGGCTGTGGACAGGTTGTCTGATCATTAGGCTGTGGACAGGTTGTCTGATCATTAGGCTGTGGACAGGTTGTCTGATCATTAGGCTGTGGACAGGTAGCAGATCATTAGGAGAGGCTACAGTTTGCTGATCATTAGGCTGTGGACATGTTGCTGATCATTAGGCTGTGGACATGTTGCTGATCATTAGGCTGTGGACAGGTTGCTGATCATTAGGACAGGTTACAGGTTGCTGATCATTAGGAAAGGCTACAGGTTGCTGATCATTAGGCTGTGGACAGGTTGTCTGATCATTAGGCTGTGGACAGGTAGCAGATCATTAGGAGAGGCTACAGTTTGCTGATCATTAGGCTGTGGACATGTTGCTGATCATTAGGCTGTGGACATGTTGCTGATCATTAGGCTGTGGACAGGTTGCTGATCATTAGGACAGGTTACAGGTTGCTGATCATTAGGACAGGTTACAGGTTGCTGATCATTAGGAAAGGCTACAGTTTGCTGATCATTAGTCTGTGGACAGGTTGCTGATCATTAGGAGAGGTTACAGGTTGATGATCATTAGGCTGTGGACAGGCGTTGCAGATCATTAGGAGAGGCTACAGGTTGCAGATCATTAGGCTGTGGACATGTTGCAGATCATTAGGAGAGGCTACAGGTTGCTGATCATTAGGCTGTGGACAGGTTGCAGATCATTAGGAGAGGTTACAGGTTGATGATCATTAGGCTGTGGACAGGTTGCAGATCATTAGGACAGGTTACAGGTTGATGATCATTAGGCTGTGGACAGGTTGCTGATCATTAGGCTGTGGACAGGTTGCTGATCATTAGGCTGTGGACAGGTTGCTGATCATTAGGCTGTGGACAGGTTGCAGATCATTAGGCTGTGGACAGGTTGCTGATCATTAGGACAGGTTACAGGTTGCTGATCATTAGGCTGTGGACAGGTTGTCTGATCATTAGGCTGTGGACAGGTTGTCTGATCATTAGGCTGTTGACAGGTTGCTGATTGCAGGTTGCATGTTTTCTAATCGTTGTCAATTTCAACTTCATGACTATCACAGCTGTCTCTCCCTTTTTGGCATTCCTCTCCAATCGGAAGTTCTTCATTTTTATACTAGACTAAAATGTAGAGGTAATATCTGGAATAACAATAATTGAACACTACTGATAATAACAACGTGTAATGTAATACTAAAGCTGCAGAGAAAAGCCACATGTTTCTTTTGCGTCTGATATGCGCCAATCCCCCTAGAATTTGGTCTCTGCGGCCTACAGGAGACCGTGGCAATGCCCCCCCAAGCTCCAACAGTGACAGAGCTCCAACAGTGACAGAGCTCCAACAGTGACAGAGCTCCAACAGTGAAAGACCTTCAACAGTGACAGAGCTCCAACAGTGACAGAGCTCCAACAGTGACAGAGCTCCAACAGTGACAGAGCTCCAACAGTGACAGAGCTCCAACAGTGACAGAGCTCCAACAGTGACAGAGCTCCAGGTTGATGATAATTGTAGAGCCTGGACTGTGTGTGTTTGAGCGTGGGCGCCTGCTGGCAAGAGTGTGCGTGTTTGAACGCGCTTGGATTCATGTGTGTGTTTGAACATGCGTGTGTGTGCGCGTGTGTGTGTGTGTGTGTGTGTGTGTGTGTGTGTGTGTGTGTGTGTGTGTGCGTGCGCGTGCGCGTGTGCGTGTGCGTGTGTGTGTTCCAGCAGCAGTATTGTGTCTGCCTGTTAAGTGACATACTAATTAAACAGAGGATTAATGCCACTCCTCCTCCCAGACAGAAGAGAAGAGTGGAGGGAAGGATTGGTGTGGACGGAGAGAGTGAGGGGAGAGAGCGATCAGAGAGAGAAAGAGGGGGGGAGAAAGAGGGGGAGAGAGAGGGGGAGAGAGAGGGGAGAGAGAGGGGTGACGATCAGAGAGAGAGGGAGAGAGAAAGAGGGGGAGAGAGAGGGGGAGAGAGAGGGGGGAGAGCGATCAGAGAGAGAGGGACAGAGAGAAAGAGGGGGGGAGAGAAAGGGGGGGAGAGAGAGGGGGGAGAGAGATCAGAGAGATGGGAAAGAGAGAAAGAGGGGGGAGGGAGGTAGAGGGGAGGGGGAGAGACTCTCCATCCCTCCAGCCAACCCTTTCCTTTGTCTAAGTCCCTGTTTTATTTGTCCACGGCTGCCTCGTCCTCTGTGTCATGAAGCAAGCTGATTGGATGACAGCAATGTGACGGGTTGGAGAACTGTGATGGTGATGGGAGGTCTGTCTACAATATAACGGAATCTAACTGTTGCTAAGGCGTTCTGAATGGTTAGTTTGACCATCGTTGAACTTCATTGGTTAGTACCTGTAACGTTCGTAGGCTGTTGTAAGCGAGGAACATTTTCGGGTGTGGAATGTTCTGAATTTGGATGCATCCAGGGTCCTATCTCTTTACCAGACTGTCTGTCCACACAATTAACCTCTCTGTATCTGTTCACACGATTAACCTCTTTATGAAAATGTCAGCACAGGATTATTTTTTTTCTTGAGATTTAAACCCCATTCCTCTGAATTAGCTTTGGAATTTACATCGCATTACCTCAAATCCTTAGCCAAAATAAGTTTGGCAAGATTTTTTAAACCAGAGCTCTGACAGGCAGGAGTTTGGCAGGAACACTTGTCCACAGTAATTCAATTAAAGTAGGGCACTAGATAGGGTTCATCAACAGTTCAGAGCTTCTGTAAAGGCAGACGCAGTCTGACACTGTGATGACTCAGTGGTTATATTAAAACATGTTACGCTGCTCCAGTGGTTATATTAAAACATGTTATGCTGCTCCAGTGGTTATATTAAAACATGTTATGCTGCTCCAGTGGTTATATTAAAACATGTCACAACGCTGAGGGAAGTGATCTACGGGATCGGTGTCCCATATACGGGACGGTTGAGCTAACGTGCGATAATTTGATTAGCATGACTGTTGTAAGTAACAGCAAACTTTCCAGGACATAGACATGTCTTATATGGACAGAAAGGTGAAATTCTTGTTAATCTAACTACACTGTCCAATTTACAGTAGCTATTACAGTGAAAACATACCATGCTATTGTTTGAGGAGAGTGCACAACAACAAAAAAACATATCACGCCAACTGGTTTGATACATTCACTTCTGAAGGTAAATAATGTACTTACATTAACTAATCTTGCTCTGATTTGTCATCCTAAGGGTCCCAGAGATAGAATGTAGCATAGTTTTGTTTAATAAAATCAATTTTTATATTCAAACGTAGGAACTGGGTTCTACAGTTTGAACCCCTGCTGTCTCTGGCTCCACACCCACCCCGCCCGGCCGTCTAGATGTGTGAAAGTTAGTGTATAAGCTAATGATCCATCATGTATGACATTCCTGGGAGTGTGTAAACTTACATTTTGTATTACCATATCATTTTTGTATGTTCTCTATAGTTATGTACTTGAAAATCTATCAATTGACCAATTCGGCAGATTTGGGCAGACTTGATACAAAATAGCCCAGTATTGCAACGCTTCACTGGCTCAATCTGAAACTTTGCACACACACTGCTGCCATCTAGTGGCCAGAATCTAAATTGTGCCTAAAATGCAATATTATCTTGTGGCCTTTCTCTTGCATTTCAAAGATGATGGAACAAAAACAAAAAAAATAACGCATGTTTTTTTGTTTTGTATTATCTTCTACCAGATCTAATGTGTTATATTCTCCTACATTCATTTCACATTTCCACACACTTCTAAGTGTTTCCTTTCAAATGGTATCAAGAATATGCATATCCTTGCTTCAGGTCCTGAGCTACAGGCAGTTATATTTGGGTATGTCATTTTAGGCGAAAATTGAAAAAAAGGGTCAGATCCTTAAGAGGTTAAATTAGAGCATGGTTACTATCACCTATAGCTGGTAGGATACCAACCCTTCCAACACTATCACCCATAGCTGGTAGGATACTAACCCTTCCAACACTATCACCTATAGCTGGTAGGATACTAACCCTTCCAACACTATCACCTATAGCTGGTAGGATACCAACCCTTCCAACACTATCACCTATAGCTGGTAGGATACTAACCCTTCCAACACTATCACCTATAGCTGGTAGGATACCAAACCTTCCAACACTATCACCTATAGCTGGTAGGATACCAACCCTTCCAACACTATCACCTATAGCTGGTAGGATACCAACCCTTCCAACACTATCACCTATAGCTGGTAGGATACCAACCCTTCCAACACTATCACCTATAGCTGGTAGGATACTAACCCTTCCAACACTATCACCTATAGCTGGTAGGATACCAACCCTTCCAAAACTATCACCTATAGCTGGTAGGATACTAACCCTTCCAACACTATCACCTATAGCTGGTAGGATACTAACCCTTCCAACACTATCACCTATAGCTGGTAGGATACTAACCCTTCCAACACTATCACCTATAGCTGGTAGGATACCAACCCTTCCAACACTATCACCTATAGCTGGTAGGATACTAACCCTTCCAACACTATCACCTATAGCTGGTAGGATACTAACCCTTCCAACACTATCACCTATAGCTGGTAGGATACCAACCCTTCCAACACTATCACCTATAGCTGGTAGGATACTAACCCTTCCAACACTATCACCTATAGCTGGTAGGATACTAACCCTTCCAACACTATCACCTATAGCTGGTAGGATACTAACCCTTCCAACACTATCACCTATAGCTGGTAGGATACCAACCCTTCCAAAACTATCACCTATAGCTGGTAGGATACTAACCCTACCAAAACTATCACCTATAGCTGGTAGGATACTAACCCTTCCAACACTATCACCTATAGCTGGTAGGATACCAACCCTTCCAAAACTATCACCTATAGCTGGTAGGATACTAACCCTTCCAACACTATCACCTATAGCTGGTAGGATACCAACCCTTCCAAAACTATCACCTATAGCTGGTAGGATACTAACCCTTCCAACACTATCACCTATAGCTGGTAGGATACTAACCCTTCCAACACTATCACCTATAGCTGGTAGGATACTAACCCTTCCAACACTATCACCTATATCTGGTAGGATACTAACCCTTCCAACACTATCACCTATAGCTGGTAGGATACCAACCCTTCCAACACTATCACCTATAGCTGGTAGGATACTAACCCTTCCAACACTATCACCTATAGCTGGTAGGATACTAACCCTTCCAACACTATCACCTATAGCTGGTAGGATACCAACCCTTCCAACACTATCACCTATAGCTGGTAAGATACTAACCCTTCCAACACTATCACCTATAGCTGGTAGGGTACTAACCCTTCCAACACTATCACCTATAGCTGGTAGGATACCAACCCTTCCAACACTATCACCTATAGCTAGTAGGATACCAACCCTTCCAACACTATCACCTATAGCTGGTAGGATACTAACCCTTCCAACACTATCACCTATAGCTGGTAGGATACTAACCCTTCCAACACTATCACCTATAGCTGGTAGGATACTAACCCTTCCAACACTATCACCTATAGCTGGTAGGATACTAACCCTTCCAACACTATCACCTATAGCTGGTAGGGTACCAACCCTTCCATCACTATAACCTATAGCTGGTAGGATACCAACCCTTCCAACACTATCACCTATAGCTGGTAGGATACTAACCCTTCCAACACTATCACCTATAGCTGGTAGGATACCAACCCTTCCAACACTATCACCTATAGCTGGTAGGATACTAACCCTTCCAACACTATGACTTATAGCTGGTAGGATACCAACCCTTCCAACACTATCACACATAGCTGGTAGGATACTAACCCTTCCAACACTATCACCTATAGCTGGTAGGATACCAACCCTTCCAACACTATCACCTATAGCTGGTAGGATACTAACCCTTCCAACACTATCACCTATAGCTGGTAGGATACTAACCCTTCCAACACTATCACCTATAGCTGGTAGGATACCAACCCTTCCAACACTATCACCTATAGCTGGTAGGATACCAACCCTTCCAACACTATCACACATAGCTGGTAGGATACTAACCCTTCCAACACTATCACCTATAGCTGGTAGGATACTAACCCTTCCAACACTATCACTTATAGCTGGTAGGATACCAACCCTTCCAACACTATCACCTATAGCTGGTAGGATACTAACCCTTCCAACACTATCACCTATAGCTGGTAGGATACTAACCCTTCCAACACTATCACCTATAGCTGGTAGGATACCAACCCTTCCAACACTATCACCTATAGCTGGTAAGATACTAACCCTTCCAACACTATCACCTATAGCTGGTAGGATACTAAACCTTCCAACACTATCACCCATAGCTGGTAGGATACTAACCCTTCCAACACTATCACCTATAGCTGGTAGGATACCAACTCTTCCAACACTATCACCTATAGCTGGTAGGATACCAACCCTTCCAAAACTATCACCTATAGCTGGTAGGATACTAACCCTTCCAACACTATCACCTATAGCTGGTAGGATACTAACCCTTCCAACACTATCACCTATAGCTGGTAGGATACTAACCCTTCCAACACTATCACCTATATCTGGTAGGATACTAACCCTTCCAACACTATCACCTATAGCTGGTAGGATACTAACCCTTCCAACACTATCACCTATAGCTGGTAGGATACTAACCCTTACAACACTATCACCTATAGCTGGTAGGATACCAACCCTTCCAACACTATCACCTATAGCTGGTAAGATACTAACCCTTCCAACACTATCACCTATAGCTGGTAGGGTACTAACCCTTCCAACACTATCACCTATAGCTGGTAGGATACCAACCCTTCCAACACTATCACCTATAGCTGGTAGGGATACCAACCCTTCCAACACTATCACCTATAGCTGGTAGGATACTAACCCTTCCAACACTATCACCTATAGCTGGTAGGATACCAACCCCTTCCAACACTATCACCTATAGCTGGTAGGATACTAACCCTTCCAACACTATCACCTATAGCTGGTAGGATACTAACCCTTCCAACACTATCACCTATAGCTGGTAGGATACCAACCCTTCCAACACTATCACCTATAGCTGGTAGGATACCAACCCTTCCAACACTATCACCTATAGCTGGTAGGATACTAACCCTTCCAACACTATCACCTATAGCTGGTAGGATACCAACCCTTCCAACACTATCACCTATAGCTGGTAGGATACTAACCCTTCCAACACTATCACCTATAGCTGGTAGGATACTAACCCTTCCAACACTATCACCTATAGCTGGTAGGATACCAACCCTTCCAACACTATCACCTATAGCTGGTAGGATACTAACCCTTCCAACACTATGACTTATAGCTGGTAGGATACCAACCCTTCCAACACTATCACACATAGCTGGTAGGATACTAACCCTTCCAACACTATCACCTATAGCTGGTAGGATACCAACCCTTCCAACACTATCACCTATAGCTGGTAGGATACTAACCCTTCCAACACTATCACCTATAGCTGGTAGGATACTAACCCCTTCCAACACTATCACCTATAGCTGGTAGGATACTAACCCTTCCAACACTATCACCTATAGCTGGTAGGATACCAACCCCTTCCAACACTATCACCTATAGCTGGTAGGATACTAACCCTTCCAACACTATCACCTATAGCTGGTAGGATACCAACCCTTCCAACACAATCACCTATAGCTGGTAGGATACTAACCCTTCCAACACTATCACCTATAGCTGGTAGGATACTAACCCTTCCAACACTATCACCTATAGCTGGTAGGGTACCAACCCTTCCAACACTATCACCTATAGCTGGTAGGATACTAACCCTTCCAACACTATCACCTATAGCTGGTAGGATACCAACCCTTCCAACACTATCACCTATAGCTGGTAGGATACTAACCCTTCCAACACTATCACCTATAGCTGGTAGGATACTAACCCTTCCAACACTATCACCTATAGCTGGTAGGATACCAACCCTTCCAACACTATCACCTATAGCTGGTAGGATACCAACCCTTCCAACACTATCACCTATAGCTGGTAGGATACCAACCCTTCCAACACTATCACCTATAGCTGGTAGGATACTAACCCTTCCAACACTATCACCTATAGCTGGTAGGATACCAACCCTTCCAACACTATCACCTATAGCTGGTAGGATACTAACCCTTCCAACACTATCACCTATAGCTGGTAGGATACTAACCCTTCCAACACTATCACCTATAGCTGGTAGGATACCAACCCTTCCAACACTATCACCTATAGCTGGTAGGATACTAACCCTTCCAACACTATCACCTATAGCTGGTAGGGTACTAACCCTTCCAACACTATCACCTATAGCTGGTAGGATACCAACCCTTCCAACACTATCACCTATAGCTGGTAGGATACCAACCCTTCCAACACTATCACCTATAGCTGGTAGGATACTAACCCTTCCAACACTATCACCTATAGCTGGTAGGATACTAACCCTTCCAACACTATCACCTATAGCTGGTAGGATACTAACCCTTCCAACACTATCACCTATAGCTGGTAGGGTACCAACCCTTCCAACACTATCACCTATAGCTGGTAGGGTACCAACCCTTCCAACACTATCACCTATAGCGTGTAGGATACTAACACTTCCAACACTATCACCTATAGCTGGTAGGATACTAACCCTTCCAACACTATCACCTATAGCTGGTATGATACTAACCCTTCCAACACTATCACCTATAGCTGGTAGGATACTAACCCTTCCAACACTATGACTTATAGCTGGTAGGATACCAACCCTTCCAACACTATCACACATAGCTGGTAGGATACTAACCCTTCCAACACTATCACCTATAGCTGGTAGGATACCAACCCTTCCAACACTATCACCTATAGCTGGTAGGATACTAACCCTTCCAACACTATCACCTATAGCTGGTAGGATACTAACCCTTCCAACACTATCACCTATAGCTGGTAGGATACCAACCCTTCCAACACTATCACCTATAGCTGGTAGGATACCAACCCTTCCAACACTATCACACATAGCTGGTAGGATACCAACCCTTCCAACACTATCACCTATAGCTGGTAGGATACTAACCCTTCCAACACTATCACCTATAGCTGGTAGGATACCAACCCTTCCAACACTATCACCTATAGCTGGTAGGATACTAACCCTTCCAACACTATCACCTATAGCTGGTAGGATACTAACCCTTCCAACACTATCACCTATAGCTGGTAGGATACCAACCCTTCCAACACTATCACCTATAGCTGGTAAGATACTAACCCTTCCAACACTATCACCTATAGCTGGTAGGATACTAAACCTTCCAACACTATCACCCATAGCTGGTAGGATACTAACCCTTCCAACACTATCACCTATAGCTGGTAGGATACCAACCCTTCCAACACTATCACCTATAGCTGGTAGGATACCAACCCCTTCCAAAACTATCACCTATAGCTGGTAGGATACTAACCCTTCCAACACTATCACCTATAGCTGGTAGGATACTAACCCTTCCAACACTATCACCTATAGCTGGTAGGATACTAACCCTTCAACACTATCACCTATAGCTGGTAGGATACTAACCCTTCCAACACTATCACCTATAGCTGGTAGGATACTAACCCTTCCAACACTATCACCTATAGCTGGTAGGATACTAACCCTTCCAACACTATCACCTATAGCTGGTAGGATACCAACCCTTCCAACACTATCACCTATAGCTGGTAAGATACTAACCCTTCCAACACTATCACCTATAGCTGGTAGGATACCAACCCTTCCAACACTATCACCTATAGCTGGTAGGATACCAACCCCTTCCAACACTATCACCTATAGCTGGTAGGATACCAACCCTTCCAACACTATCACCTATAGCTGGTAGGATACCAACCCTTCCAACACTATCACCTATAGCTGGTAGGATACTAACCCTTCCAACACTATCACCTATAGCTGGTAGGATACTAACCCTTCCAACACTATCACCTATAGCTGGTAGGGTACCAACCCTTCCAACACTATCACCTATAGCTGGTAGGATACCAACCCTTCCAACACTATCACCTATAGCTGGTAGGATACTAACCCTTCCAACACTATCACCTATAGCTGGTAGGATACCAACCCTTCCAACACTATCACCTATAGCTGGTAGGATACTAACCCTTCCAACACTATCACCTATAGCTGGTAGGATACTAACCCTTCCAACACTATCACCTATAGCTGGTAGGATACCAACCCTTCCAACACTATCACCTATAGCTGGTAGGATACTAACCCTTCCAACACTATCACCTATAGCTGGTAGGATACCAACCCTTCCAACACTATCACCTATAGCTGGTAGGATACTAACCCCTTCCAACACTATCACCTATAGCTGGTAGGATACCAACCCTTCCAACACTATCACCTATAGCTGGTAGGATACTAACCCTTCCAACACTATCACCTATAGCTGGTAGGATACTAACCCTTCCAACACTATCACCTATAGCTGGTAGGATACTAACCCTTCCAACACTATCACCTATAGCTGGTAGGATACCAACCCTTCCAACACTATCACCTATAGCTGGTAGGATACTAACCCTTCCAACACTATCACCTATAGCTGGTAGGATACCAACCCTTCCAACACTATCACCTATAGCTGGTAGGATACTAACCCTTCCAACACTATCACCTATAGCTGGTAGGATACCAACCCTTCCAACACTATCACCTATAGCTGGTAGGATACCAACCCTTCCAACACTATCACCTATAGCTGGTAGGATACTAACCCTTCAACACTATCACCTATAGCTGGTAGGATACCAACCCTTCCAACACTATCACCTATAGCTGGTAGGATACTAACCCTTCCAACACTATCACCTATAGCTGGTAGGATACCAACCCTTCCAAACTATCACCTATAGCTGGTAGGATACTAACCCTTCCAACACTATCACCTATAGCTGGTAGGATACCAACCCTTCCAAACTATCACCTATAGCTGGTAGGATACCAACCCTTCCAACACTATCACCTATAGCTGGTAGGATACTAACCCTTCCAACACTATCACCTATAGCTGGTAGGATACTAACCCTTCCAACACTATCACCTATAGCTGGTAGGATACTAACCCTTCCAACACTATCACCTATAGCTGGTAGGGATACCAACCCTTCCAACACTATCACCTATAGCTGGTAGGATACCAACCCTTCCAACACTATCACCTATAGCTGGCAGGATACTAACCCTTCCAACACTATCACCTATAGCTGGTAGGATACCAACCCTTCCAACACTATCACCTATAGCTGGTAGGATACTAACCCTTCCAACACTATCACCTATAGCTGGTAGGATACCAACCCTTCCAACACTATCACCTATAGCTGGTAGGATACTAACCCTTCCAACACTATCACCTATAGCTGGTAGGATACTAACCCTTCCAACACTATCACCTATAGCTGGTAGGATACCAACCCTTCCAACACTATCACCTATAGCTGGTAGGATACTAACCCTTCCAACACTATCACCTATAGCTGGTAGGATACCAACCCTTCCAACACTATCACCTATAGCTGGTAGGATACCAACCCTTCCAACACTATCACCTATAGCTGGTAGGATGCCAACCCTTCCAACACTATCACCTATAGCTGGTAGGATACTAACCCTTCCAACACTATCACCTATAGCTGGTAGGATACTAACCCTTCCAACACTATCACCTATAGCTGGTAGGATACTAACCCTTCCAACACTATCACCTATATCTGGTAGGATACTAACCCTTCCAACACTATCACCTATAGCTGGTAGGATACCAACCCTTCCAACACTATCACCTATAGCTGGTAGGATACTAACCCTTCCAACACTATCACCTATAGCTGGTAGGATACTAACCCTTCCAACACTATCACCTATAGCTGGTAGGATACTAACCCTTCCAACACTATCACCTATAGCTGGTAAGATACCAACCCTTCCAACACTATCACCTATAGCTGGTAGGATACTAACCCTTCCAACACTATCACCTATAGCTGGTAGGATACCAACCCTTCCAACACTATCACCTATAGCTGGTAGGATACCAACCCCTTCCAACACTATCACCTATAGCTGGTAGGATACTAACCCTTCCAACACTATCACCTATAGCTGGTAGGATACTAACCCTTCCAACACTATCACCTATAGCTGGTAGGATACTAACCCTTCCAACACTATCACCTATAGCTGGTAGGATACCAACCCTTCCAACACTATCACCTATAGCTGGTGGGTACCAACCCTTCACTATCACCTATAGCTGGTAGGATACCAACCCCTTCCAACACTATCACCTATAGCTGGTAGGATACTAACCCTTCCAACACTATCACCTATAGCTGGTAGGATACCAACCCTTCCAACACTATCACCTATAGCTGGTAGGATACTAACCCTTCCAACACTATCACCTATAGCTGGTAGGATACCAACCCTTCCAACACTATCACCTATAGCTGGTAGGATACTAACCCTTCCAACACTATCACCTATAGCTGGTAGGATACCAACCCTTCCAACACTATCACCTATAGCTGGTAGGATACTAACCCTTCCAACACTATCACCTATAGCTGGTAGGATACTAACCCTTCCAACACTATCACCTATAGCTGGTAGGATACCAACCCCTTCCAACACTATCACCTATAGCTGGTAGGATACTAACCCTTCCAACACTATCACCTATAGCTGGTAGGATACCAACCCTTCCAACACTATCACCTATAGCTGGTAGGATACTAACCCTTCCCTATCACAACCAACACTATCACCTATAGCTGGTAGGATACTAACCCTTCCAACACTATCACCTATAGCTGGTAGGATACCAACCCTTCCAACACTATCACCTATAGCTGGTAGGATACTAACCCCTTCCAACACTATCACCTATAGCTGGTAGGATACTAACCCTTCCAACACTATCACCTATAGCTGGTAGGATACCAACCCTTCCAACACTATCACCTATAGCTGGTAGGATACTAACCCTTCCAACACTATCACCTATAGCTGGTAGGATACTAACCCTTCCAACACTATCACCTATAGCTGGTAGGATACCAACCCTTCCAACACTATCACCTATAGCTGGTAGGATACCAACCCTTCCAACACTATCACCTATAGCTGGTAGGATACTAACCCTTCCAACACTATCACCTATAGCTGGTAGGATACTAACCCCTTCCAACACTATCACCTATAGCTGGTAGGATACCAACCCTTCCAACACTATCACCTATAGCTGGTAGGATACTAACCCTTCCAACACTATCACCTATAGCTGGTAGGATACCAACCCTTCCAACACTATCACCTATAGCTGGTAGGATACTAACCCTTCCAACACTATCACCTATAGCTGGTAGGATACTAACCCTTCCAACACTATCACCTATAGCTGGTAGGATACCAACCCTTCCAACACTATCACCTATAGCTGGTAGGATACCAACCCTTCCAACACTATCACCTATAGCTGGTAGGATACTAACCCTTCCAACACTATCACCTATAGCTGGTAGGATACCAACCCTTCCAACACTATCACCTATAGCTGGTAGGATACTAACCCTTCCAACACTATCACCTATAGCTGGTAGGATACCAACCCTTCCAACACTATCACCCATAGCTGGTAGGATACTAACCCTTCCAACACTATCACCTATAGCTGGTAGGATACCAACCCTTCCAACACTATCACCTATAGCTGGTAGGATACTAACCCTTCCAACACTATCACCTATAGCTGGTAGGATACCAACCCTTCCAACACTATCACCTATAGCTGGTAGGATACCAACCCTTCCAACACTATCACCTATAGCTGGTAGGATACCAACCCTTCCAACACTATCACCTATAGCTGGTAGGGATACCAACCCTTCCAACACTATCACCTATAGCTGGTAGGATACTAACCCTTCCAACACTATCACCTATAGCTGGTAGGATACTAACCCTTCCAACACTATCACCTATAGCTGGTAGGATACTAACCCTTCCAACACTATCACCTATAGCTGGTAGGATACCAACCCTTCCAACACTATCACCTATAGCTGGTAGGATACCAACCCTTCCAACACTATCACCTATAGCTGGTAGGATACTAACCCTTCCAACACTATCACCTATAGCTGGTAGGATACCAACCCTTCCAACACTATCACCTATAGCTGGTAGGATACTAACCCTTCCAACACTATCACCTATAGCTGGTAGGATACCAACCCTTCCAACACTATCACCTATAGCTGGTAGGATACTAACCCTTCCAACACTATCACCTATAGCTGGTAGGATACCAACCCTTCCAACACTATCACCTATAGCTGGTAGGATACTAACCCCTTCCAACACTATCACCTATAGCTGGTAGGATACCAACCCCTTCCAACACTATCACCTATAGCTGGTAGGATACCAACCCTTCCAACACTATCACCTATAGCTGGTAGGATACCAACCCCTTCCAACACTATCACCTATAGCTGGTAGGATACCAACCCTTCCAACACTATCACCTATAGCTGGTAGGATACCAACCCTTCCAACACTATCACCTATAGCTGGTAGGATACTAACCCTTCCAACACTATCACCTATGCTGGTAGGATACTAACCCTTCCAACACTATCACCTATAGCTGGTAGGATACTAACCCTTCCAACACTATCACCTATAGCTGGTAGGATACCAACCCTTCCAACACTATCACCTATAGCTGGTAGGATACTAACCCTTCCAACACTATCACCTATAGCTGGTAGGATACTAACCCTTCCAACACTATCACCTATAGCTGGTAGGATACCAACCCTTCCAACACTATCACCTATAGCTGGTAGGATACCAACCCTTCCAACACTATCACCTATAGCTGGTAGGATACCAACCCCTTCCAACACTATCACCTATAGCTGGTGGGATACTAACCCTTCCAACACTATCACCTATAGCTGGTAGGATACTAACCCCTTCCAACACTATCACCTATAGCTGGTAGGATACCAACCCTTCCAACACTATCACCTATAGCTGGTAGGATACTAACCCTTCCAACACTATCACCTATAGCTGGTAGGATACTAACCCTTCCAACACTATCACCTATAGCTGGTAGGATACCAACCCCTTCCAACACTATCACCTATAGCTGGTAGGATACTAACCCTTCCAACACTATCACCTATAGCTGGTAGGATACCAACCCTTCCAACACTATCACCTATAGCTGGTAGGATACTAACCCTTCCAACACTATCACCTATAGCTGGTAGGATACCAACCCTTCCAACACTATCACCTATAGCTGGTAGGATACTAACCCTTCCAACACTATCACCTATAGCTGGTAGGATACTAACCCTTCCAACACTATCACCTATAGCTGGTAGGATACCAACCCTTCCAACACTATCACCTATAGCTGGTAGGATACTAACCCTTCCAACACTATCACCTATAGCTGGTAGGATACCAACCCTTCCAACACTATCACCTATAGCTGGTAGGATACTAACCCCTTCCAACACTATCACCTATAGCTGGTAGGATACTAACCCTTCCAACACTATCACCTATAGCTGGTAGGATACTAACCCTTCCAACACTATCACCTATAGCTGGTAGGATACTAACCCTTCCAACACTATCACCTATAGCTGGTAGGATACCAACCCCTTCCAACACTATCACCTATAGCTGGTAGGATACTAACCCTTCCAACACTATCACCTATAGCTGGTAGGATACTAACCCTTCCAACACTATCACCTATAGCTGGTAGGATACCAACCCTTCCAACACTATCACCTATAGCTGGTAGGATACTAACCCTTCCAACACTATCACCTATAGCTGGTAGGGATACCAACCCCTTCCAACACTATCACCTATAGCTGGTAGGATACCAACCCTTCCAACACTATCACCTATAGCTGGTAGGATACTAACCCTTCCAACACTATCACCTATAGCTGGTAGGATACCAACCCTTCCAACACTATCACCTATAGCTGGTAGGATACCAACCCTTCCAACACTATCACCTATAGCTGGTAGGATACTAACCCTTCCAACACTATCACCTATAGCTGGTAGGATACCAACCCTTCCAACACTATCACCTATAGCTGGTAGGATACCAACCCTTCCAACACTATCACCTATAGCTGGTAGGATACTAACCCTTCCAACACTATCACCTATAGCTGGTAGGATACTAACCCCTTCCAACACTATCACCTATAGCTGGTAGGATACCAACCCCTTCCAACACTATCACCTATAGCTGGTAGGATACCAACCCCTTCCAACACTATCACCTATAGCTGGTAGGATACCAACCCTTCCAACACTATCACCTATAGCTGGTAGGATACCAACCCTTCCAACACTATCACCTATAGCTGGTAGGATACCAACCCTTCCAACACTATCACCTATAGCTGGTAGGATACTAACCCTTCCAACACTATCACCTATAGCTGGTAGGATACCAACCCTTCCAACACTATCACCTATAGCTGGTAGGATACTAACCCTTCCAACACTATCACCTATAGCTGGTAGGATACCAACCCCTTCCAACACTATCACCTATAGCTGGTAGGATACCAACCCTTCCAACACTATCACCTATAGCTGGTAGGATACTAACCCTTCCAACACTATCACCTATAGCTGGTAGGATACTAACCCTTCAACACTATCACTTCCACTATCACCTATAGCTGGTAGGATACCAACCCTTCCAACACTATCACCTATAGCTGGTAGGATACTAACCCTTCCAACACTATCACCTATAGCTGGTAGGATACTAACCCTTCCAACACTATCACCTATAGCTGGTAGGATACCAACCCTTCCAACACTATCACCTATAGCTGGTAGGATACCAACCCTTCCAACACTATCACCTATAGCTGGTAGGGATACTAACCCTTCCAACACTATCACCTATAGCTGGTAGGATACTAACCCTTCCAACACTATCACCTATAGCTGGTAGGATACCAACCCTTCCAACACTATCACCTATAGCTGGTAGGATACTAACCCTTCCAACACTATCACCTATAGCTGGTAGGATACTAACCCCTTCCAACACTATCACCTATAGCTGGTAGGATACTAACCCTTCCAACACTATCACCTATAGCTGGTAGGATACCAACCCTTCCAACACTATCACCTATAGCTGGTAGGATACTAACCCTTCCAACACTATCACCTATAGCTGGTAGGATACTAACCCTTCCAACACTATCACCTATAGCTGGTAGGATACCAACCCTTCCAACACTATCACCTATAGCTGGTAGGATACCAACCCTTCCAACACTATCACCTATAGCTGGTAGGATACTAACCCTTCCAACACTATCACCTATAGCTGGTAGGATACCAACCCTTCCAACACTATCACCTATAGCTGGTAGGATACTAACCCTTCCAACACTATCACCTATAGCTGGTAGGATACCAACCCTTCCAACACTATCACCTATAGCTGGTAGGATACTAACCCTTCCAACACTATCACCTATAGCTGGTAGGATACCAACCCTTCCAACACTATCACCTATAGCTGGTAGGATACCAACCCTTCCAACACTATCACCTATAGCTGGTAGGATACCAACCCTTCCAACACTATCACCTATAGCTGGTAGGATACCAACCCCTTCCAACACTATCACCTATAGCTGGTAGGATACTAACCCCTTCCAACACTATCACCTATGGCTGGTAGGATACCAACCCTTCCAACACTATCACCTATAGCTGGTAGGATACTAACCCTTCCAACACTATCACCTATAGCTGGTAGGATACCAACCCTTCCAACACTATCACCTATAGCTGGTAGGATACTAACCCCTTCCAACACTATCACCTATAGCTGGTAGGATACTAACCCTTCCAACACTATCACCTATAGCTGGTAGGATACTAACCCTTCCAACACTATCACCTATAGCTGGTAGGATACCAACCCTTCCAACACTATCACCTATAGCTGGTAGGATACTAACCCTTCCAACACTATCACCTATAGCTGGTAGGATACCAACCCTTCCAACACTATCACCTATAGCTGGTAGGATACTAACCCCTTCCAACACTATCACCTATAGCTGGTAGGATACTAACCCTTCCAACACTATCACCTATAGCTGGTAGGATACTAACCCTTCCAACACTATCACCTATAGCTGGTAGGATACTAACCCTTCCAACACTATCACCTATAGCTGGTAGGATACTAACCCTTCCAACACTATCACCTATAGCTGGTAGGATACCAACCCTTCCAACACTATCACCTATAGCTGGTAGGATACCAACCCTTCCAACACTATCACCTATAGCTGGTAGGATACCAACCCTTCCAACACTATCACCTATAGCTGGTAGGATACCAACCCTTCCAACACTATCACCTATAGCTGGTAGGATACCAACCCTTCCAACACTATCACCTATAGCTGGTAGGATACCAACCCTTCCAACACTATCACCTATAGCTGGTAGGATACCAACCCCTTCCAACACTATCACCTATAGCTGGTAGGATACTAACCCTTCCAACACTATCACCTATAGCTGGTAGGATACCAACCCTTCCAACACTATCACCTATAGCTGGTGGGATACTAACCCTTCCAACACTATCACCTATAGCTGGTAGGATACTAACCCCTTCCAACACTATCACCTATAGCTGGTAGGATACCAACCCTTCCAACACTATCACCTATAGCTGGTAGGATACTAACCCTTCCAACACTATCACCTATAGCTGGTAGGATACCAACCCTTCCAACACTATCACCTATAGCTGGTAGGATACCAACCCTTCCAACACTATCACCTATAGCTGGTAGGATACTAACCCTTCCAACACTATCACCTATAGCTGGTAGGGTACCAACCCTTCCAACACTATCACCTTTAGCTGGTAGGATACTAACCCTTACAACACTATCACCTATAGCTGGTAGGATACCAACCCTTCCAACACTATCACCTATAGCTGGTAGGATACTAACCCTTCCAACACTATCACCTATAGCTGGTAGGATACTAACCCTTCCAACACTATCACCTATAGCTGGTGGATACTAACCCTTCCAACACTATCACCTATAGCTGGTAGGATACTAACCCTTCCAACACTATCACCTATAGCTGGTAGGATACCAACCCTTCCAACACTATCACCTATAGCTGGTAGGGATACTAACCCTTCCAACACTATCACCTATAGCTGGTAGGATACCAACCCTTCCAACACTATCACCTATAGCTGGTAGGATACTAACCCTTCCAACACTATCACCTATAGCTGGTAGGATACTAACCCCTTCCAACACTATCACCTATAGCTGGTAGGATACTAACCCTTCCAAACACTATCACCTATAGCTGGTAGGATACTAACCCTTCCAACACTATCACCTATAGCTGGTAGGATACCAACCCTTCCAAACACTATCAACCTATAGCTGGTAGGATACTAACCCTTCCAACACTATCACCTATAGCTGGTAGGATACCAACCCTTCCAACACTATCACCTATAGCTGGTAGGATACCAACCCTTCCAACACTATCACCTATAGCTGGTAGGATACTAACCCTTCCAACACTATCACCTATAGCTGGTAGGATACTAACCCCTTCCAACACTATCACCTATAGCTGGTAGGATACCAACCCTTCCAACACTATCACCTATAGCTGGTAGGATACTAACCCTTCCAACACTATCACCTATAGCTGGTAGGATACCAACCCTTCCAACACTATCACCTATAGCTGGTAGGATACCAACCCTTCCAACACTATCACCTATAGCTGGTAGGATACTAACCCTTCCAACACTATCACCTATAGCTGGTAGGATACCAACCCTTCCAACACTATCACCTATAGCTGGTAGGATACTAACCCTTCCAACACTATCACCTATAGCTGGTAGGATACCAACCCTTCCAACACTATCACCTATAGCTGGTAGGATACTAACCCTTCCAACACTATCACCTATAGCTGGTAGGATACTAACCCTTCCAACACTATCACCTATAGCTGGTAGGATACTAACCCTTCCAACACTATCACCTATAGCTGGTAGGATACTAACCCTTCCAACACTATCACCTATAGCTGGTGGGATACTAACCCTTCCAACACTATCACCTATAGCTGGTAGGATACTAACCCTTCCAACACTATCACCTATAGCTGGTAGGATACCAACCCTTCCAACACTATCACCTATAGCTGGTAGGATACCAACCCTTCCAACACTATCACCTATAGCTGGTAGGATACTAACCCTTCCAACACTATCACCTATAGCTGGTAGGATACCAACCCTTCCAACACTATCACCTATAGCTGGTAGGATACTAACCCCTTCAACACTATCACCTATAGCTGGTAGGATACCAACCCTTCCAACACTATCACCTATAGCTGGTAGGATACTAACCCTTCCAACACTATCACCTATAGCTGGTAGGATACTAACCCTTCCAACACTATCACCTATAGCTGGTAGGATACCAACCCTTCCAACACTATCACCTATAGCTGGTAGGATACTAACCCTTCCAACACTATCACCTATAGCTGGTAGGATACTAACCCTTCCAACACTATCACCTATAGCTGGTAGGATACCAACCCCTTCCAACACTATCACCTATAGCTGGTAGGATACTAACCCTTCCAACACTATCACCTATAGCTGGTAGGATACTAACCCTTCCAACACTATCACCTATAGCTGGTAGGATACCAACCCTTCCAACACTATCACCTATAGCTGGTAGGATACTAACCCTTCCAACACTATCACCTATAGCTGGTAGGATACCAACCCTTCCAACACTATCACCTATAGCTGGTAGGATACTAACCCTTCCAACACTATCACCTATAGCTGGTAGGATACCAACCCCTTCCAACACTATCACCTATAGCTGGTAGGATACTAACCCTTCCAACACTATCACCTATAGCTGGTAGGATACTAACCCTTCCAACACTATCACCTATAGCTGGTAGGATACTAACCCTTCCAACACTATCACCTATATCTGGTAGGATACTAACCCTTCCAACACTATCACCTATAGCTGGTAGGATACTAACCCTTCCAACACTATCACCTATAGCTGGTAGGATACTAACCCTTCCAACACTATCACCTATAGCTGGTAGGATACCAACCCTTCCAACACTATCACCTATAGCTGGTAGGATACTAACCCTTCCAACACTATCACCTATAGCTGGTAGGATACTAACCCTTCCAACACTATCACCTATAGCTGGTAGGATACTAAACCCTTCCAACACTATCACCTATAGCTGGTAGGATACTAACCCTTCCAACACTATCACCTATAGCTGGTAGGATACCAACCCTTCCAACACTATCACCTATAGCTGGTAAGATACCAACCCTTCCAACACTATCACCTATAGCTGGTAGGATACCAACCCTTCCAACACTATCACCTATAGCTGGTAGGATACTAACCCTTCCAACACTATCACCTATAGCTGGTAGGATACCAACCCTTCCAACACTATCACCTATAGCTGGTAGGATACTAACCCTTCCAACACTATCACCTATAGCTGGTAGGATACCAACCCTTCCAACACTATCACCTATAGCTGGTAGGATACCAACCCTTCCAACACTATCACCTATAGCTGGTAGGATACTAACCCTTCCAACACTATCACCTATAGCTGGTAGGATACCAACCCTTCCAACACTATCACCTATAGCTGGTAGGATACTAACCCTTCCAACACTATCACCTATAGCTGGTAGGATACCAACCCTTCCAACACTATCACCTATAGCTGGTAGGATACTAACCCTTCCAACACTATCACCTATAGCTGGTAGGATACTAACCCTTCCAACACTATCACCTATAGCTGGTAGGATACCAACCCCTTCCAACACTATCACCTATAGCTGGTAGGATACCAACCCTTCCAACACTATCACCTATAGCTGGTAGGATACTAACCCTTCCAACACTATCACCTATAGCTGGTAGGATACTAACCCTTCCAACACTATCACCTATAGCTGGTAGGATACCAACCCCTTCCAACACTATCACCTATAGCTGGTAGGATACTAACCCCTTCCAACACTATCACCTATAGCTGGTAGGATACTAACCCTTCCAACACTATCACCTATAGCTGGTAGGATACCAACCCTTCCAACACTATCACCTATAGCTGGTAAGATACTAACCCTTCCAACACTATCACCTATAGCTGGTAGGATACTAACCCTTCCAACACTATCACCTATAGCTGGTAGGATACCAACCCTTCCAACACTATCACCTATAGCTGGTAGGATACCAACCCTTCCAACACTATCACCTATAGCTGGTAGGATACCAACCCTTCCAACACTATCACCTATAGCTGGTAGGATACTAACCCTTCCAACACTATCACCCATAGCTGGTAGGATACTAACCCTTCCAACACTATCACCTATAGCTGGTAGGATACCAACCCTTCCAACACTATCACCTATAGCTGGTAGGATACCAACCCTTCCAACACTATCACCTATAGCTGGTAGGATACCAACCCTTCCAACACTATCACCTATAGCTGGTAGGATACTAACCCTTCCAACACTATCACCTATAGCTGGTAGGATACTAACCCCTTCCAACACTATCACCTATAGCTGGTAGGATACTAACCCTTCCAACACTATCACCTATAGCTGGTGGGATACTAACCCTTCCAACACTATCACCTATAGCTGGTAGGATACCAACCCTTCCAACACTATCACCTATAGCTGGTAGGATACCAACCCTTCCAACACTATCACCTATAGCTGGTAGGATACCAACCCTTCCAACACTATCACCTATAGCTGGTAGGATACCAACCCTTCCAACACTATCACCTATAGCTGGTAGGATACTAACCCTTCCAACACTATCACCTATAGCTGGTAGGATACCAACCCTTCCAACACTATCACCTATAGCTGGTAGGATACCAACCCTTCCAACACTATCACCTATAGCTGGTAGGATACTAACCCTTCCAACACTATCACCTATAGCTGGTAGGATACCAACCCTTCCAACACTATCACCTATAGCTGGTAGGATACTAACCCTTCCAACACTATCACCTATAGCTGGTAGGATACCAACCCTTCCAACACTATCACCTATAGCTGGTAGGATACCAACCCTTCCAACACTATCACCTATAGCTGGTAGGGATACTAACCCCTTCCAACACTATCACCTATAGCTGGTAGGATACTAACCCTTCCAACACTATCACCTATAGCTGGTAGGATACCAACCCTTCCAACACTATCACCTATAGCTGGTAGGATACCAACCCTTCCAACACTATCACCTATAGCTGGTAGGATACCAACCCCTTCCAACACTATCACCTATAGCTGGTAGGATACTAACCCTTCCAACACTATCACCTATAGCTGGTAGGATACCAACCCTTCCAACACTATCACCTATAGCTGGTAGGATACCAACCCTTCCAACACTATCACCTATAGCTGGTAGGATACTAACCCCTTCCAACACTATCACCTATAGCTGGTAGGATACTAACCCCTTCCAACACTATCACCTATAGCTGGTAGGATACCAACCCTTCCAACACTATCACCTATAGCTGGTGGATACTAACCCTTCCAACACTATCACCTATAGCTGGTAGGATACTAACCCTTCCAACACTATCACCTATAGCTGGTAGGATACTAACCCTTCCAACACTATCACCTATAGCTGGTAGGATACTAACCCTTCCAACACTATCACCTATAGCTGGTAGGATACTAACCCTTCCAACACTATCACCTATAGCTGGTAGGATACCAACCCTTCCAACACTATCACCTATAGCTGGTGGGATACCAACCCTTCCAACACTATCACCTATAGCTGGTAGGATACTAACCCTTCCAACACTATCACCTATAGCTGGTAGGATACCAACCCTTCCAACACTATCACCTATAGCTGGTAGGATACTAACCCTTCCAACACTATCACCTATAGCTGGTAGGATACCAACCCTTCCAACACTATCACCTATAGCTGGTAGGATACTAACCCTTCCAACACTATCACCTATAGCTGGTAGGATACCAACCCTTCCAACACTATCACCTATAGCTGGTAGGATACTAACCCTTCCAACACTATCACCTATAGCTGGTAGGATACCAACCCCTTCCAACACTATCACCTATAGCTGGTAGGATACCAACCCTTCCAACACTATCACCTATAGCTGGTAGGATACCAACCCTTCCAACACTATCACCTATAGCTGGTAGGATACTAACCCTTCCAACACTATCACCTATAGCTGGTAGGATACCAACCCTTCCAACACTATCACCTATAGCTGGTAGGATACTAACCCTTCCAACACTATCACCTATAGCTGGTAGGATACCAACCCTTCCAACACTATCACCTATAGCTGGTAGGATACCAACCCTTCCAACACTATCACCTATAGCTGGTAGGATACCAACCCTTCCAACACTATCACCTATAGCTGGTAGGATACTAACCCTTCCAACACTATCACCTATAGCTGGTAGGATACCAACCCTTCCAACACTATCACCTATAGCTGGTAGGATACTAACCCTTCCAACACTATCACCTATAGCTGGTGGGATACTAACCCTTCCAACACTATCACCTATAGCTGGTAGGATACCAACCCTTCCAACACTATCACCTATAGCTGGTAGGATACTAACCCCTTCCAACACTATCACCTATAGCTGGTAGGATACTAACCCTTCCAACACTATCACCTATAGCTGGTAGGATACCAACCCTTCCAACACTATCACCTATAGCTGGTAGGATACCAACCCTTCCAACACTATCACCTATAGCTGGTAGGATACCAACCCTTCCAACACTATCACCTATAGCTGGTAGGATACCAACCCCTTCCAACACTATCACCTATAGCTGGTAGGATACTAACCCTTCCAACACTATCACCTATAGCTGGTAGGATACCAACCCTTCCAACACTATCACCTATAGCTGGTAGGATACCAACCCTTCCAACACTATCACCTATAGCTGGTAGGATACTAACCCTTCCAACACTATCACCTATAGCTGGTAGGATACCAACCCTTCCAACACTATCACCTATAGCTGGTAGGATACCAACCCTTCCAACACTATCACCTATAGCTGGTAGGATACCAACCCTTCCAACACTATCACCTATAGCTGGTAGGATACTAACCCCTTCCAACACTATCACCTATAGCTGGTAGGATACCAACCCTTCCAACACTATCACCTATAGCTGGTAGGATACTAACCCTTCCAACACTATCACCTATAGCTGGTAGGATACTAACCCTTCCAACACTATCACCTATAGCTGGTAGGATACCAACCCTTCCAACACTATCACCTATAGCTGGTAGGATACCAACCCTTCCAACACTATCACCTATAGCTGGTAGGATACTAACCCTTCCAACACTATCACCTATAGCTGGTAGGATACTAACCCTTCCAACACTATCACCTATAGCTGGTAGGATACCAACCCTTCCAACACTATCACCTATAGCTGGTAGGATACCAACCCTTCCAACACTATCACCTATAGCTGGTAGGATACCAACCCTTCCAACACTATCACCTATAGCTGGTAGGATACTAACCCTTCCAACACTATCACCTATAGCTGGTAGGATACCAACCCTTCCAACACTATCACCTATAGCTGGTAGGATACCAACCCTTCCAACACTATCACCTATAGCTGGTAGGATACCAACCCTTCCAACACTATCACCTATAGCTGGTAGGATACTAACCCTTCCAACACTATCACCTATAGCTGGTAGGATACCAACCCTTCCAACACTATCACCTATAGCTGGTAGGATACCAACCCTTCCAACACTATCACCTATAGCTGGTAGGATACTAACCCTTCCAACACTATCACCTATAGCTGGTAGGATACTAACCCTTCCAACACTATCACCTATAGCTGGTAGGATACTAACCCTTCCAACACTATCACCTATAGCTGGTAGGATACCAACCCTTCCAACACTATCACCTATAGCTGGTGGGATACCAACCCTTCCAACACTATCACCTATAGCTGGTAGGATACCAACCCTTCCAACACTATCACCTATAGCTGGTAGGATACCAACCCCTTCCAACACTATCACCTATAGCTGGTAGGATACCAACCCTTCCAACACTATCACCTATAGCTGGTAGGATACTAACCCTTCCAACACTATCACCTATAGCTGGTAGGATACCAACCCTTCCAACACTATCACCTATAGCTGGTAGGATACCAACCCTTCCAACACTATCACCTATAGCTGGTAGGATACCAACCCTTCCAACACTATCACCTATAGCTGGTAGGATACCAACCCTTCCAACACTATCACCTATAGCTGGTAGGATACCAACCCTTCCAACACTATCACCTATAGCTGGTAGGATACCAACCCTTCCAACACTATCACCTATAGCTGGTAGGATACTAACCCTTCCAACACTATCACCTATAGCTGGTAGGATACCAACCCCTTCCAACACTATCACCTATAGCTGGTAGGATACTAACCCTTCCAACACTATCACCTATAGCTGGTAGGATACTAACCCTTCCAACACTATCACCTATAGCTGGTAGGATACCAACCCTTCCAACACTATCACCTATAGCTGGTAGGATACCAACCCTTCCAACACTATCACCTATAGCTGGTAGGATACCAACCCTTCCAACACTATCACCTATAGCTGGTAGGATACCAACCCCTTCCAACACTATCACCTATAGCTGGTAGGATACCAACCCTTCCAACACTATCACCTATAGCTGGTAGGATACTAACCCTTCCAACACTATCACCTATAGCTGGTAGGATACCAACCCTTCCAACACTATCACCTATAGCTGGTAGGATACCAACCCCTTCCAACACTATCACCTATAGCTGGTAGGATACCAACCCTTCCAACACTATCACCTATAGCTGGTAGGATACCAACCCTTCCAACACTATCACCTATAGCTGGTAGGATACTAACCCTTCCAACACTATCACCTATAGCTGGTAGGATACTAACCCTTCCAACACTATCACCTATAGCTGGTAGGATACCAACCCTTCCAACACTATCACCTATAGCTGGTAGGATACCAACCCTTCCAACACTATCACCTATAGCTGGTAGGATACCAACCCTTCCAACACTATCACCTATAGCTGGTAGGATACCAACCCTTCCAACACTATCACCTATAGCTGGTAGGATACCAACCCTTCCAACACTATCACCTATAGCTGGTAGGATACCAACCCTTCCAACACTATCACCTATAGCTGGTAGGATACTAACCCTTCCAACACTATCACCTATAGCTGGTAGGATACTAACCCTTCCAACACTATCACCTATAGCTGGTAGGATACTAACCCTTCCAACACTATCACCTATAGCTGGTAGGATACCAACCCTTCCAACACTATCACCTATAGCTGGTAGGATACCAACCCTTCCAACACTATCACCTATAGCTGGTAGGATACTAACCCTTCCAACACTATCACCTATAGCTGGTAGGATACTAACCCTTCCAACACTATCACCTATAGCTGGTAGGATACCAACCCTTCCAACACTATCACCTATAGCTGGTAGGATACCAACCCTTCCAACACTATCACCTATAGCTGGTAGGATACTAACCCTTCCAACACTATCACCTATAGCTGGTAGGATACCAACCCTTCCAACACTATCACCTATAGCTGGTAGGATACCAACCCTTCCAACACTATCACCTATAGCTGGTAGGATACCAACCCCTTCCAACACTATCACCTATAGCTGGTAGGATACCAACCCTTCCAACACTATCACCTATAGCTGGTAGGATACTAACCCTTCCAACACTATCACCTATAGCTGGTAGGATACTAACCCTTCCAACACTATCACCTATAGCTGGTAGGATACCAACCCTTCCAACACTATCACCTATAGCTGGTAGGATACCAACCCTTCCAACACCTATCACCTATAGCTGGTAGGATACTAACCCTTCCAACACTATCACCTATAGCTGGTAGGATACCAACCCTTCCAACACTATCACCTATAGCTGGTAGGATACCAACCCCTTCCAACACTATCACCTATAGCTGGTAGGATACCAACCCTTCCAACACTATCACCTATAGCTGGTAGGATACTAACCCTTCCAACACTATCACCTATAGCTGGTAGGATACCAACCCTTCCAACACTATCACCTATAGCTGGTAGGATACTAACCCTTCCAACACTATCACCTATAGCTGGTAGGATACTAACCCTTCCAACACTATCACCTATAGCTGGTAGGATACCAACCCTTCCAACACTATCACCTATAGCTGGTAGGATACCAACCCTTCCAACACTATCACCTATAGCTGGTAGGATACTAACCCTTCCAACACTATCACCTATAGCTGGTAGGATACTAACCCTTCCAACACTATCACCTATAGCTGGTAGGATACCAACCCTTCCAACACTATCACCTATAGCTGGTAGGATACCAACCCTTCCAACACTATCACCTATAGCTGGTAGGATACCAACCCTTCCAACACTATCACCTATAGCTGGTAGGATACCAACCCTTCCAACACTATCACCTATAGCTGGTAGGATACCAACCCTTCCAACACTATCACCTATAGCTGGTAGGATACCAACCCTTCCAACACTATCACCTATAGCTGGTAGGATACTAACCCTTCCAACACTATCACCTATAGCTGGTAGGATACTAACCCCTTCCAACACTATCACCTATAGCTGGTAGGATACCAACCCTTCCAACACTATCACCTATAGCTGGTAGGATACCAACCCTTCCAACACTATCACCTATAGCTGGTAGGGATACTAACCCTTCCAACACTATCACCTATAGCTGGTAGGATACCAACCCTTCCAACACTATCACCTATTGCTGGTAGGGATACCAACCCCTTCCAACACTATCACCTATAGCTGGTAGGATACCAACCCTTCCAACACTATCACCTATAGCTGGTAGGATACTAACCCTTCCAACACTATCACCTATAGCTGGTAGGATACTAACCCTTCCAACACTATCACCTATAGCTGGTAGGATACCAACCCTTCCAACACTATCACATATAGCTGGTAGGATACTAACCCTTCCAACACTATCACCTATAGCTGGTAGGTTCCTAACCCTTCCAACACTATCACCTATAGCTGGTAGGATACCAACCCTTCCAACACTATCACCTATAGCTGGTAGGACACCAACCCTTCCAACACTATCACCTATAGCTGGTAGGATACTTACCCTTCCAACACTATCACCTATAGCTGGTAGGGTTCCAACCCTTCCAACACTATCACCTATAGCTGGTAGGATACCAACCCTTCCAACACTATCACCTATAGCTGGTAGGATACCAACCCTTCCAACACTATCACCTATAGCTGGTAGGATACTAACCCTTCCAACACTATCACCTATAGCTGGTAGGATACCAACCCTTCCAACACTATCACCTATAGCTGGTAGGATACCAACCCTTCCAACACTATCACCTATAGCTGGTAGGATACTAACCCTTCCAACACTATCATCTATAGCTGGTAGGATACTAACCCTTCCAACACTATCACCTATAGCTGGTAGGATACTAACCCTTCCAACACTATCACCTATAGCTGGTAGGATACTAACCCTTCCAACACTATCACCTATAGCTGGTAGGATACTTACCCTTCCAACACTATCACCTATAGCTGGTAGGGTCCCAACCCTTCCAACACTATCACCTATAGCTGGTAGGATACCAAACCTTCCAACACTATCACCTATAGCTGGTAGGATACCAACCCTTCCAACACTATCACCTATAGCTGGTAGGATACTAACCCTTCCAACACTATCACCTATAGCTGGTAGGATACTAACCCTTCCAACACTATCACCTATGGCTGGTAGGATACTAACCCTTCCAACACTATCACCTATAGCTGGTAGGATACTAACCCTTCCAACACTATCATCTATAGCTGGTAGGATACCAACCCTTCCAACACTATCACCTATAGCTGGTAGGATACCAACCCTTCCAACACTATCACCTATAGCTGGTAGGATACTAACCCTTCCAACACTATCACCTATAGCTGGTAGGATACTAACCCTTCCAACACTATCACCTATAGCTGGTAGGATACCAACCCTTCCAGGTGAATGTGATCGTACAGGTCCCTGATGAAGATGTTCCTCTGTCTGCTGTCCGTTTCTTATCTCCATCTGTGCAGTCACCTGATTGGCCGAGTTCGGTCGCTCCTTCTGAAGTGTATCACTGAACCCAATTAACATCCTTCCTGCTTCCTCTGTATCCCTGTAGATCAGATTAGCTAGAATGAGCTCAGACTACTGCTGCCTTCTGGCTATCAGCACTTCACCCCCCATAATAAACTATCTTCATTTAGCGCTACAAAAAAAAATAGGTTCTGAAAGGAGAGGGTTCTGTGGAAAGGGTTCTATATGGAACCGAAAAGGGTTCTACCTGGAACCAAAAGGGTTCTACCTGGAACCAAAGCGAGTTATTCCAAGGGTTTTCCTGTAGAAAACAGCTGAAGAACCCTTCTAGATTTTAGATGGCACCTATTTAGGCATGACCCCAGATACATTTACATTTAAGTCATTTAGCAGACGCTCTTATCCAGAGCGACTTACAGTTAGTGAATACATATTTTTTTATACTGGCCCCCCGTGGGAATCGAACCCACAACCCTGGCGTTGCAAACACCATGCTCTATCAACTGAGCTACATCCCTGCCGGCCATTCCCTCCCCTACCCTGGACGACGCTGGGCCAATTGTGCGCCGCCCATGAGTCTCCCGGTCGCGGCCGGCTGCGACAGAGCCTGGATTCGAACCAGGATCTCTAGTGGCACAGTTAGCACTGCGATGCAGTGCCTTAGACCACTGCGCCACTCAGGAGAACACACACGGTTGGTATGTCTCGTTATAGAAACAGGAAGAAGCATGGAGCACCAGGCCTTGTGTGTGTGATCCAGGGAGGGGAGAGGGGGAAAGAGAGAGGTAAAGGGAGACAGGAAAGGAAGGAGAGAGAGAGAGAGAGAGAGAGAGAGAGAGAGAGAGAGAGAGAGAGAGAGAGAGAGAGAGAGAGAGAGAGAGAGAGAGAGAGAGAGAGAGAGACAGAGAGAGAGAGAGAGCTCATCATTACCTTGGCTCAGCAGAAGCATGAGGGAGACTGGGATAGGGTTGGGGGGGTCTAGACAGGGAAGAGAAGCAGTGCAGAGCTGCCTGTGCTTGGTGTGCGATCTGGGGGGAGGCAGGATGCGGCGGTATGGAGCTCAGTAGGCTGAGGGGCGTGGGGGTCTGGGGAGGCATGAGGAGCAGTATGGGGGATGATTGGAGTTGGGCTGGGAGGAGGCTGGGAGGAGGCTGGGAGGAGGCTGGGAGGAGAATGGGAGGAGGCTGGGAGGAGAATGGGAGGAGGCTGGGAGGAGGCTGGGAGGAGGCTGGGAGGAGGCTGGGAGGAGGCTGAGAGGAGGCTGGGAGGAGGCTGAGAGGAGGCTGGGAGGAGGCTGGGAGGAGAATGGGAGGAGAATGAGAGGAGGCTGGGAGGAGGCTGGGAGGAGGCTGGGAGGAGGCTGAGAGGAGGCTGGGAGGAGGCTGGGAGGAGGCTGAGAGGAGGCTGAGAGGAGGCTGGGAGGAGGCTGAGAGGAGAATGGGAGGAGGCTGAGAGGAGGCTGGGAGGAGGCTGAGAGGAGGCTGGGAGGAGGCTGAGAGGAGGCTGGGGGGAGGCTGAGAGGAGGCTGGGAGGAGGCTGAGGAGGAGGCTGAGAGGAGGCTGAGAGGCTGGGAGGAGGCTGGAAGGCTGGGAGGAGGCTGGGAGGCTGGGAGGAGAATGGGAGGAGAATGGGAGGAGGCTGAGAGGAGGCTGAGAGGAGGCTGAGAGGCTGGGAGGAGGCTGGGAGGCTGGGAGGAGAATGGGAGGAGGCTGAGAGGAGGCTGGGAGGAGGCTGGGAGGAGGCTGAGAGGAGGCTGGGAGGAGAATGGGAGGAGGGGGGTGGGTGGGGTTCTGGGAGTAGGGGAGTGGGTGGGGTTCTGGGAGGAGGGGGGTGGGTGGGGTTCTGGGAGGAGGCTGAGGGAGAGCTGGGCTACCTGGTACTAGTGTTAATATTGAGCTGGAGATCTATATTGTTAATATGGAGATCCACCTCAGGCTCAATCCATCAAACCAGAGAGAGAGGGAGAGCTGTTTGCACTGTGGGACAAGACATGAATAATCCATGCGCTCTTAACCCTTCAAATCAAATCAAATCAAATTGTATTTGTCACATACACGTGTTTAGCAGATGTTATTTCGGGTGTAGGGAAATGCTTGTGCTTCTATCTCAGAGGCCTTAACTCTTCACTACTGTATAATTCAGTATAATATATATAATATATAATATGTAATATATAATCCAGTTGCCACAGAGGCATCAGACTTCAGCCATATCAACAGCAGGAGAAGAGGAGTTCAGCGGATTGTTATGCTGCTTCTAGCCAACGCAGCCAACCATGTGGCAGCCAACCATAAACGCAGCCAACCATGTGGACGATTGGAGGACTTCCACCCTATGACTCTGGTCAAAAGTAGTGCACTTTCACAGAGGGGTTGCAGTTGCGTCACAAATCACCTAGCAACCACACCAGGCGCCATGTTGGAAGACCAGAGTCAGTCGGGTGGAAGTTCTCCAATCGTCCACATGGTTGGCTGCGTTTTGATACCACTGGAAACATCGGGAAGATTGCCCATTATTTTGTTTTTCTAAGGACCCAGAAAATGGAGGCAGTAAGTAAATACAGTTGAAGTCAGAAGTTTACATACACTTATGTAGGAGTCATTTAAAACTCATTTTTCAACCACTCCACACATTTCTTGTTAACAAACTATAGTTTTGGCAAGTAGGTTAGGACATCTACTTTGTGCATGACACAAGTAATTTTTCCAACAATTGTTTACAGACAGATTATTTCACGTATAATTCACTGTATCACAATTCCAGTGGGTCAGAAGTTTACATACACTAAGTTGACTGTGCCTTTAAACAGCTTGGAAAATTCCAGAAAATGATGTCATGGCTTTAGAAGCTTTTGATAGGCTAATTGACATAATTTGAGTCAATTGGAGGTGTACATGTGGATGTATTTCAAGGCCTACCTTCAAACTCAGTGCCTCTTTGCTTGACATCATGGGAAAATCAAAAGAAATCAGTCAAGACCTCCGAAAAATATTGTAGACCTCCACAAGTCTGGTTCATCCTTGGGAGAAATTTCCAAACACCTGAAGGTACCACGTTCATCTGTACAAACAATAGTACGCAAGTATAAACACCATGGGACCACGCAGCCGTCATACCGCTCAGGAAGGAGACGCGTTCTGTCTCCTAGAGATGAACGTACTTTGGTGCGAAAAGTGCAAATCAATCCCAGAACAACAGCAAAGGACCTTGTGAAGATGCTGGAGGAAACAGGTACAAAAGTATCTATATCCACAGTAAAACGAGTCCTATATCGACATAACCTGAAAGGCCGCTCAGCAAGGAAGAAGCCACTGCTCCAAAACCGTCATTAAAAAAGCCAGACTAAGGTTTGCAACTGCACATGGGGACAAAGATCGTATTTTTTTGAGAAATGTTCTCTGGTCTGATGAAACAAAAATAGAACTGTTTGCCCATAATGACCATCATTATGTTTGGAGGAAAAAAGGGGGTTGCTTGCCAGCTGAAGAACACCATCCCAACTTTGAAGCACGGGGGTGGCAGCATCATGCTGTGGGGGTGCTTTGCTGCAGGAGGGACTGGTGCACTTCACAAAATAGATGGCATCATGAGGAAGGAAAATTATGTGGATATATTGAAGCAACATCTCAAGGCATCAGTCAGGAGGTTAAAGCTTGGTCGCAAATGGGTCTTCCAAATGGACAATGACCCCAAGCATACTTCCAAAGTTGTGCCAAAATGGCTTAAGGACAACAAAGTCAAGGTATTGGAGTGCCCATCACAAAGCCCTGACCTCAAGCCTATAGAAAATGTGTTTTGTCAGAACTGAAAAAGTGTATGCGAGCAAGGAGGCCTACAAACCTGACTCAGTTACACCAGCTCTGTCAGGAGGAATGGGTCAAAATTCACCCAACTTATTGTGGGAAGCTTGTGGAAGGCTACCCGAAACGTTTGACCCAAGTTAAACAATTTAAAGGCAATGCTACCAAATACTAATTGAGTGTATGTAAACTTCTGACCCACTGGGAATGTGATGAAAGAAATAAAAGCTCAAATAAATCATTCTCTCTACTATTATTCTGACATTTCACATTCTTAAAATAAAGTGGTGATCCTAACTGACCTAAAACAGGGAATTTTTACTAGGATTAAATGTCAGGAATTGTGAAAAACTGAGTTTAAATGTATTTGGCTAAGGTGTGTGTAAACTTCTGACTTCAACTGTATATTTAGAAAATTAAAAAAAACAATGTAATATTACATACTTGCTACAGGAATTTAGTGTGCATGCTAACTGAAATTAGCTGCTAATGTAATGTAAATACAGTATAGCTAGCTAAGTGAATTAAATATCACCAGCTGGCTAACATCATATTAGCTAGTTAGGTATCTTGATTTATTTATCATTGAAAATTATAAACACAAACTCGAAATTGCAGCTCCAGCTGTCAGTAAAGGGAGAGTGTAGGATACTGGATAGGGCAGGTCATTTTGTGGGAGGATATTATGAAAAGATTCTCCAGTTCCAGTCCCTAGTGAGACATTGAGGACAGAGAGATAATAATGAAGAAGAGAGAGATAATAGAGAGAGAGAGAGATAATAGCAACATAATATTCAGTGCTGTCTCATTTGAGTATAATGAAGAAGGTTTCTTTGTGATGTTTTCTGTCTTCAGCTACAGAGAGCCGTCAAACCCTGTCTGTAGAAGAAGAGGAGAATCAGGGTACATCCTTGTATACCATGGATTATATATATACAGTGGGGAGAACAAGTATTTGATACACTGCCGATTTTGCAGGTTTACCTACTTACAAAGCATGTAGAGGACTGTAATTTTTATCATAGGTACACTTCAACTGTGAGAGACGGAATCTAAAACAAAATTCCAGAAAATCACATTGTATGATTTTTAAGTAATTAATTTGCATTTTATTGCATGACATAAGTATTTGATACATCAAAAAAGCAGAACTTAATATTTGGTACAAAAACCTTTGTTTGCAATTACAGAGATCATATGTTTCCTGTAGGTCTTGACCAGGTTTGTACACACTGCAGCAGGGATTTTGGCCCACTCCTCCATACAGACCTTCTCCAGATCCTTCAGGTTTCGGGGCTGTCGCTGGGCAATACGGACTTTCAGCTCCCTCCAAAGATTTTCTATTGGGTTTAGGTCTGGAGACTGGCTAGGCCACTCCAGGACCTTGAGATGCTTCTTACGGAGCCACTCCTTAGTTGCCCTGGCTGTGTGTTTCGGGTCGTTGTCATGCTGGAAGACCCAGCCACGACCCATCTTCAATGCTCTTACTGAGGGAAGGAGGTTGTTGGCCAAGATCTCGCGATACATGTCCCCATCCATCCTCCCCTCAATACGGTGTAGTCGTCCTGTCCCCTTTGCAGAAAAGCATCCCCAAAGAATGATGTTTCCACCTCCATGCTTCACAGTTGGGATGGTGTTCTTGGGGTTGTACTCATCCTTCTTCTTCCTCCAAACACGGCGAGTGGAGTTTAGACCAAAAAGCTCTATTTTTGTCTCATCAGACCGCATGACCTTCTCCCATTCCTCCTCTGGATCATCCAGATGGTCATTGGCAAACTTCAGACGGGGACGCATCCTTATCCAATTCCGAGGCTCGTATTGAAGATATTGGAAGAACCGTCCACATTTACTTTTCGTCAGCTAACAAGATGAGTAGGCCTAACGAACAGCAAAAGCACTAGCCTATGTCAATCTATTATCCCCCATAGTACAAACGTCGACCTATTCTATTCTGTGCAATAAATAAATATTCCAAACATAGTCTGGGACAGTTGTGGGATGCGATAGATTCCAAATTAATACAACCACTACCATCAAAAAACCTGCTTTAAGCAATGTGGCTGACGCAACAGATCAGAACGTTTATCTTAAAATGTTGATCAATTATAACTATTATTTTTACCTTTATTTAACTAGACAAGTCAGTTAAGAACAAATTCTTATTTACAATGACGGCCTACACCGGCCAAACCCGGACGACGCCGGGCCAATTGTGCGCCGCCCTATGGGACTCCCAATCACGGCCGGTTGTGATACAGCCTGGAATCGAACCAGGGGGTCTGTAGTGACGCCTCAAGCACTGAGATGCAGTGCCTTAGACCGCTGCGCCACTCGGCACCCCGAAAATACATGTTTTCATTTTGTCGTTATGTGGTAAAAAAAATATATTGAACCAATAAGAGTCTGTCTAAACCAGGGGAGTGGGGGTTATACTAAGCTATATGGAATAGTTTTAAGAAGGTCATACCAAGTATCATTTAGCTATTTGAATTTGAAGATGCCTTGAAGTATCCCAAATAATATATAAAACAATGATTTGATGATAAATTATTTTTGGCCTTACTGCTATTAGCCCATACAAACACATTGAATAACAGATTCACTACATGGAACAACAGATAGTCCTTACTGCTATTAGCCCATACAAACACATTGAATAACAGATTCACTACATGGAACAACAGATAGTCCTTACTGCTATTAGCCCATACAAACACATTGAATAACAGATTCACTACATGGAACAACAGATAGTCCTTACTGCTATTAGCCCATACAAACACATTGAATAACAGATTCACTACATGGAACAACAGATAGTCCTTACTGCTATTAGCCCATACAAACACATTGAATAACAGATTCACTACATGGAACAACAGATAGTCCTTACTGCTATTAGCCCATACAAACACATTGAATAACAGATTCACTACATGGAACAACAGATAGTCCTTACTGCTATTAGCCCATACAAACACATTGAATAACAGATTCACTACATGTAACAACAGATAGTCCTTACTGCTATTAGCCCATACAAACACATTGAATAACAGATTCACTACATGGAACAACAGATAGTCCTTACTGCTATTAGCCCATACAAACACATTGAATAACAGATTCACTACATGGAACAACAGATAGTCCTTACTGCTATTAGCCCATACAAACACATTGAATAACAGATTCACTACATGGAACAACAGATAGTCCTTACTGCTATTAGCCCATACAAACACATTGAATAACATATTCACTACATGGAACAACAGATATCTGGCAAAGGAAAAGCTGTGTAGTTACCCTCCACAGTGTTACACAGACGGTTGAAGAATGTGGATGTTTTGACTTAATTGGAGAAGAAAGTTCTAGATCATTCTCTTTTGTTCATGATTTTTTCTGTTGGCCACAAACTTTCTCAACCAGGTTTCACTGTGCATCACTCGGGGCACAACATACATACCCCGCATAGGCCTACATGTAAGAAAATGAAATGTGCCAAATTACTTTCTATGTTCTGAAATGGCATGTAGAGCTCTGGTGGAACTCATCGAAACTCTGCAAAGATGCCAAGAAACAACATTTGATTTAGATGTTGTGGTATCAAATATTCTGAAATGAGAAGAAATTATGCTAATAAAGAATAAAACCCCCAAGTCCAGGAACGTTTACAAGCCGAACAACAAGCCTTATTGGAATGATGAGTTAGGGGATCTATGGTCTGTAATGTACAAGGCTGAGTACTTATTTATACAGTGTAAAGATGGGAATACAAGAGAACATTTTAGGAAGGAATTTAAGAATGAACAGCTCGTGTTTGATAAAAGACTGCACCTCTTAAAAACGGAGATATCAGAGAGGGCAGTTATTACACCTTGAGGAGATACAGACAAGAAATCCTCAAAAGTTTTGAAGCCAAATAAACAAGTTAGGACCAAAAACGACATAAGAACATTCCAATGGAAGTCAGGGAAGAGCAGGGGGGGCTGATCTCTGATATTACACAGGTACTCAAGGAGTGGGAGAAGGAAGAGCAGGGGGGGCTGATCTCTGATATTACACAGGTACTCAAGGAGTGGGAGAAGGAAGAGCAGGGGGGCTGATCTCTGATATTACACAGGTACTCAAGGAGTGGGAGAAGGAAGAGCAGGGGGCGCTGAACTCTGATATTACACAGGTACTCAAGGAGTGGGAGAAGGAAGAGTAGGGGGGGCTGATCTCTGATATTACACAGGTACTCAAGGAGTGGGAGAAGGAAGAGCAGGGGGGCTGATCTCTGATATTACACAGGTACTCAAGGAGTGGGAGAAGGAAGAGCAGGGGGCGCTGAACTCTGATATTACACAGGTACTCAAGGAGTGGGAGAAGGAAGAGCAGGGGGCGCTGAACTCTGATATTACACAGGTACTCAAGGAGTGGGAGAAGGAAGAGCAGGGGGGGGGGGCTGAACTCTGATATTACACAGGTACTCAAGGAGTGGGAGAAGGAAGAGCAGGGGGGGCTGATCTCTGACATTACACAGGTACTTAAGGAGTGGCAGAAGGGGTTTGCTAGTTTGTTCTCAGGTAACGAAAATGTGGCATATTTTGAGGATGAATTTTATGAAGACAGATGTTCCCTGAGAACTAAACTGGAAAATACAGTGTTAGAACCCTCTTATATATGTGTCACCCGTACTTAAATGAGGAGCTGTCAGTGGCAGAAGTTAAGAAGGTGATTGACGCTGCAAAAAATGGGAACGCGTTTGGCATTGATGAACTGCCTAATTAAGTTTTAAAATCCCCTAAATGAATGGACGTTCTATATGATTTGCTCCAAATGTGTTTTGAGTACAGTGTACTGCCACCCACTTGGTATAAGTCTATTGTGAATCACATTCCCAAATCTTCAAAAAGATGCCACTGAACTATAGAGGGATTAGTTTATTAAGTACGGTCTATAGATGATATTCATCCATCCTCAACAACAGGCTGATGACCTTTCTGGAGGATGAAAACAAAATGATTTCTGTAAATCCAGAACCTGTATAGATCATATCTTCTCGGTCTGTCAATCATCAGAAATAGATTACACCAAGAGAAGCCTACTTTTGCATGTTTCATTGAGTTCCAGAAAGCTTTTGATTTTGTAAATAGGGATCGTTTTAGCCTATAGTTTGCTAAAGACAGTGGTTGATGGGACATTTTATCACGCAATCCAGTCTCTTTACAAAGTACCAATTGCTTGTGTGCGTGTTAATGAACATGGTACAGATTGGTTTCCCACACCCTCGGGTGTAAAACAAGGAGACACCTCATATAATATAATAATATGCCATTTAGCAGACGCTTTTATCCAAAGCGACTTACAGTCACGTGTGCATACATTTTTACGTATGGGTGGTCCCGGGGATCGAACCCACTACCCTGGCGTTACAAGCGCCATGCTCTACCAATTGAGCTACAGAGGACCACCCATACTTTAAAAGACGGAGACTCATGATCAACCAGACAAAAACACAGATCATGCATTTTAGAAAACCAGGTACTAAGAGAAGTGATTTTCAGTTTTTTTTTTTGGTGAAGACATTCTTGAGTTTACTAGCAATTATACATATTTTAGTCTTTTTTATTGATGAACATATGACCTTTCTATACGGACCATCTGGCCTGACCGACTCAGCAAGCTCTTGGGGGAGTAGAGCTCTTGGGGGAGTAGAGCTCTTGGGGGAGTTCTAGGAAAAACAAAAACACTGAAAGATATTGGTTATGCCACGTATTCCAAACTGTATCAGACCTGTTCTGGACTGTTCAGCAGGAGTTTGGGTATCTCAAAAACGAACATGTCCATAACAGAGCAGTGCATTATTTTTTTAGATATCCACAAGTTTTACACATATACTTCCAATAACTGGGGACATGGTCTGGGAACCCTGTGAGGTGAGATGGAAGGTGTGTATGGTGAGATTTTGGAATAGGGATCTATCCATAGGGGGAGCCTGGGCAACTGAAATGTCAAATCAAATGAAATGTAATTTGATTTGTCACATGCGCCGAATACAACAGGGGTAGACCTTACAGTGAAATGCTTACTTACAAGGCCTTAACCAACAATGCAGTTTTAAGAAAGAATACCAAAATAAATCACAAAAAAATACAATATAAAATAATACGAAATAAAAGTAACAAATAATTAAAGAGCAGCAGTAAAAATAGCAATAGCGAGGCTATATAAATATTGACACGAGTCAATGTGCGGGGGCACCGGTTAGTCGAGGTAATTGAGGTAATATGTACAGGTAGGTAGAGTTATTAAAGTGACTATGCATAGATAATAAACAGAGAGTAGCAGCAGCGTAAAAGAGGGGGTGGGGTGGACAATGCAAATAGTCTGGGTAGCCATTGGATTAGATGTTCAGGAATATTATGGCTTGGGGGTAGAAGCTGTTTAGAAGCCTCTTGGACCTAGACTTGGCGCTCCGGTACCGCGTGCCGTGAGGTTGCAGAGAGAACAGTCTATGACTAGGGTGGCTGGAGTCTTTGACAATTTTTAGGGCCTTCCTCTGACACCGCCTGGTATAGAGGTCCTGGATGGCAGGAAGCTTGTCCCCAGTGATGTACTGGGCCGTACGCACTACCCTCGGTAGTGCCTTGTGGTCGGAGGCCGAGCAGTTGCCATACCAAGCAGTGATGCAACCAGTCAGGATGCTCTCGATGGTGCAGCTGTAGAACCTTTTGAGGATCTGAGGACCCATGCCAGATATTTTCAGTCTCCTTAGAGGGAATAGGTTTTGTCGTGCCCTCTTCATGACTGTCTTGGTGTGCTTGGACAATGTTCGTTTGTTGGTGATGTGGACACCAAGGAACTTGAAGCTCTCAACTTGCTCCACTACAGCCCCGTCGATGAGAATGGGAGCATGCTCAGTCCTCTGCTTTTTCCTGTAGTCCACAATCATCTCCTTTGTCTTGATCACGTTGAGGGAGAGGTTGTTATCCTGGCACCACATGGCCAGGTCTCTGACTTCCTCCCTATAGGCTGTCTCATCGTTGTCGGTGATCAGGCCTACCACTGTTGTGTCATCGGCAAACTTAATGATGGTGTTGGAATCGTGTCTGGCCATGCAGTCATGAGTGAACAGGGAGTACAAGAGGGGACTGAGCACGCACCCCTGAGGGGCCGCCATGTTGAGGATCATCGTGGCGGATGTGTTGTTACCTACCCTTACCACCTGGAGAAGTCCAGGATCCAGTTGCAGAGGGAGGTGTTTAGTCCCAAGGTCCTTAGCTTAGTGATGATGTTGGTTTTGAACACTGAGCAGTAATCAATGAATAGCATTCTCACATAGGTGTTCCTTTTGTCCAGGTGTGAAAGGGCAGTGTGGAGCACAATAGAGATTGCATAATCTGTGGATCTGTTGGGGCGATATGCAAATAGGAGTGGGTCTAGGGTTTCTGGGATAATGGTGTTGATGTGAGCCATGACCAGCCTTTCAAAGTACTTCATGGATACAGACGTCAGTGCTACGGGTCGGTAGTCATTTAGGCAGGTTATCTTAGTGTCCTTGGGCACAGGGACTATGGTGGTCTGCTTGAAACATGTTGGTATTACAGACTCAGACAGGGAGAGGTTGAAAATGTCAGTGAAGACACTTGCCAGTTGGTCAGAGCATGCTCGGTGTACATGTCCTGGTAATCCGTCTGGCCCTGCGGCCTTGTGAATGTTGACCTGTTTAAAGGTCTTACTCACATCAGCTACGGAGAACGTGATCACACAGTCATCCGGAACAGCTGATGCTCTCATGCATGTTTCAGTGCTACTTGCCTAATTTAGCTCGTCTGGTAGGCTCGTGTCCATGGCAGCTCGCAGCTGTGCTTCCCTTTGTAGTCTGTAATAGTTTGCAAGCCCTGCCACATCCGAAGAGAGTCGGAGCCGGTGTAGTACGATTCGATCTTAGTCCTGTGTTGATGCTTTGCCTGTTTGATGGTTCGTCGGAGGGCATAGCGGGATTTCTTATAAGCGTCCGGGTTAGAGTCCCGCTCCTTGAAAGCGGCAGCTCTACCCTTTAGCTCAGTGCGGATGTTGCCTGTAATCCATGGCTTCTGGTTGGGGTATGTACGTACAGTCACTGTGGGGACGACGTCATCGATGCACTTATTGATGAAGCCAGTGGCTGATGTGGTGTACTCCTCAATGCCATCTGAAGAATCCCGGAACATATTCCAGTCTGTGCTAGCAAAACAGTCCTGTAGCTTAGCATCTGCTTCATCTGACCACTTTTGTATTGACCGAGTCACTGGTGCTTCCTGCTTTAGTTTTTGCTTGTAAGCAGGAATAGGGAGGATAGAGTTATGGTCAGATTTGCCAAATGGAGGGCGAGGGAGAGCTTTGTATGCGTCTCTGTGTGTGGAGTAAAGGTGGTCTAGAGTTTTTTTCCCTCTGGTTGCACATTTAACATGCTGGTAGAAATGAGGTAAAATGGATTTAAGTTTCCCTGCAATTAAAGTTGTGGTGGTAAATAGACAGCTACGAAAAATGTAGATGAAAACTCTCTTGGTAAATAGTGTGGTCTACAGCTTATCATGAGATACTCTACCTCAGGCGAGCAAAACCTAGAGACTTCCTTAGATATCGTGCACCAGCTGTTGTTTACAAATATACACAGACCTCCACCCCTTGTCTTATCAGAGGCTGCTGTTCTATCCTGCCGATACAGTGTATAACTCGCCAGCTGTATGTTATTATAATAATAATAAGCCATTTAGCAGACGCTTTTATCCAAAGCAACTTACAGTCATGCGTGCATACATATTTGTGTATGGGTGGTCCCGGGGATCGAACCCACTACCCTGGCATTACAAGCGCCGTGCTCTACCAGCTGAGCTACAGAGGACCACTTATTCATGTCATACTTCAGCCAAGACTAGGTGAAACATAAGATATTACAGTTTTTAATATCCCGTTGGTAGGATATTCGTGCCTGTAGTTCGTCCACTTTATTATCAAGCGGTTGTAAATTGGCCAATAGTACCGATGGCAAAGGCAGATTAGCCACTCGTCACCGGCTCCTTACCAGGCACCCCGATCTCCTTCTGCGATATCTCCTTTTCTTTCTACTGTGAATGACGGGGATGAGGGCCCTGTCGGGTGTCTGGAGAAAATCCCTCTCGTCAGACTCATTAAATAAAAATTATTTGTCCAGTTCAATGTGAGTAATCGCTGTCCTGATATCCAGAAGCTCTTTTCGGTCATAAGAGACGGTAGCAGCAACATTATGTACAAAATAACTTACAAACAATGCGAAAAAAACACACAAAATAGTTGGTTAAGAGTCCATAAAACGGCAGCCATCCCCTCCCACGTCTAACCAGAATAGAAAGAGGAGTGGGAGGCCCCGGTGCACAACTGAGCAAGAGGTCAAATACATTAGAGTGTCTAGTTTGGGAAACAGACGCCTCACAGGTCCTCAACTGGCAGCTTCATTAAATAGTACCCGCAAAACACCAGTCTCTACGTCAACAGTGAAGAGGCGACTCCGGGATGTTGACCTTCTAGGCAGAGTTACAAAGAAAAAGCCATATCTCAGACTGGCCAATAAAAAGATAAGATTAAGATGGGCAAAAGAACACAGACACTGGACTTTTTCTTTGCAACTCTGCACATAGAAAATACGTTTTATTCAATGGGGCAAAGCTGAGACGACAAAATACTTTTCATTTCACCCATACAACAATATATTATATATATTATTAATGTACAGTATGTTAACAATATCATAAACAAGAGTCCAAATTACATTTGATATATTCATATGGTTTTAAGGGGGCACTTTTGTCATGACGACAAGGTGAACGTGCTCTCAACTCAAATGGCTCAATAGAATCATTCAGATTGACAAAAGCACAGCATGTGACGACCATCTCGTACAACCGAGGGACGTCTCCTTTCATATCCGGAAAAGTAGCAGAAGTAGAAACCGATGCTGCTGCAGCATTGCTCATCCAGGCTCTGTCGTAGCTGGCCGCGACCGGGAGACCCATGGGGTGGCGCACAATTGGCCCAGCGTCGTCCAGGGTAGGGGAGGGGAATGGCCGGCAGGGATGTAGCTCAGTTGGTAGAAAATGGCGTTTGCAACACCAGGGTTGTGGGTTAGTTTCCCACGGGGGGGTATAAAAAATAATGTATGCACTAACTGTAAGTCGCTCTGGAGAAGAGCGTCTGCTAAATGACTAAAATGTTTAAAAAATGTACATGTAAATCTACACAGTGGGAATCCATTCCACATGGGTGTCTTGATAGAGGTCACCTGGTGAACCTACAATACAGTGTTTAATTTATTCAGGTGTTTTAGTGTCATATATAGATTAGATCCATTGCTGGGCTGGAACAACCAATAGTCAACACAGCAGGTTGTCCTATCCCATTGACGCCTTTTGTCCTATGCTGTAATGTTCATACATTTTCCCTCTTATGAATAAAGTTCTCAAAAAATTATCATCGGGTCAGTGCCACTGGAGTTTAATGTCCTCAATCCAGGCTAAATGGACGTCATATTGTGCAACAGAGTGAGCAATGAGCTGTCGCCCACTGTCAGCCATGATGTGGGCGTGCCCCAAGGGTCAATACTGGGGCCCCTCCTGTTCAGCCTGTCCATTAATGATCTGCCTTCTGTCTGCACTGGGTCTGAAGTTCAAATGTCTGCAGATGATACAGTGATAAATGTGCATGCAAAGAGCAAACAACAAGCTGTACCAGAACTCACTACTGTAATGGTCCAGGTTGCAAAGTGGCTCAGTGATTCATGTTTGCATCTCAATGTGAAAAAAAAACAGTCTGCATGTTGTTCACAAAGAGGACAACTGATGCTGCTGAGCCAGACGTCTATGGGTCAGGGGAGGAGCTCCAGGTGGTATCCCATTTAAAGTACCTTGGCTTGATTCCAACCTCTCTGTTCAAAAGCAGGTGAAAAAAGTAACTCAAATAACCAAATTCAACCAGGCTAATTTCCGATTCATACGAAATTGTTTGACTACAGAGGCAGCAAAACTGTACATCAAATCTATGATACTCCCCCACTTTAACATACTGCTTGACTAGTTGTTCCCAAGCTTGCTGTTCAACATTAAAACCCATTCAGTCTGTCAACAGGCTCTCAAAGTGCTTGATAGAAAGCCCAATAGCCACCACCACTGTTACTTCCTCAGAAAGCATGAGCTCCTGAGTTGGGAAAATCTTCTGCAATACACCGACATGTCTTGTATTCAAGATCCTAAATGCCCCCCTCCAGGTAGTACTTTAGTCTAACAGAAAACCCAAACCCCACGGCAGCAGATCCACAAGGTCTGCCATGAGAGGTGACTGTATAGTTCCCTTAAGGAAAAGCACCATGAGAGGTGACCGTATAGTTCCCTTAAGGAAAAGCACCATGAGAGGTGACTGTATAGTTCCCTTAAGGAAAAGCACCATGAGAGGTGACTGTATAGTTCCCTTCAGGAAAAGCACCATGAGAGGTGACTGTGTAGTTCCCTTAAGGAAAAGCACCATGAGAGGTGACTGTGTAGTTCCCTTCAGGAAAAGCACCTTTAGTCAATCTGCTTTCTCTGGGAGATCTTCCCATATCTGGAACACACTGCTATCAGACACACACAACTGCTCCACCTATCACACCTTCACAAAGATCATAAAGACATGGCTGAAGGCCAATCAGACCAGGGAACATAAAGACATGGCTGAAGGCCAATCAGACCAGGGAACATAAAGACATGGCTGAAGGCCAATCAGACCAGAGAACATAAAGACATGGCTGAAGGCCAATCAGACCAGTGAACATAAAGACATGGCTGAAGGCCAATCAGACCAGTGAACATAAAGACAAGGCTGAAGGCCAATCAGACCAGTGAACATAAAGACATGGCTGAAGGCCAATCAGACCAGTGAACATAAAGACATGGCTGAAGGCCAATCAGACCAGTGAACATAAAGACATGGCTAAAGGCCAATCAGACCAGTGATTGGCCTGTCTGCGTGCTACGTGTTGCTTGTTCTATGTTTCTCTGTCTGCGTGCTACGTGTTGCTTGTTCTATGTTTCTCTGTCTGCGTGCTACGTGTTGCTTGTCCTATGTTGCTCTGTCTGCGTGCTACGTGTTACCTGTCCTATGTTTCTCTGTCTGCGTGCTACGTGTTGCTTGTCCTATGTTGCTCTGTCTGCGTGCTACGTGTTACCTGTCCTATGTTTCTCTGTCTGCGTGCTACGTGTTGCTTGTCCTATGTTGCTCTGTCTGCGTGCTACGTGTTACCTGTCCTATGTTTCTCTGTCTGCGTGCTACGTGTTGCTTGTCCTATGTTTCTCTGTCTGCGTGCTACGTGTTGCTTGTCCTATGTTTCTCTGTCTGCGTGCTACGTGTTACCTGTCCTATGTTTCTCTGTCTGCGTACTACGTGTTGCTTGTCCTATGTTTCTCTGTCTGCGTGCTACGTGTTGCTTGTCCTATGTTGCTCTGTCTGCGTGCTACGTGTTACCTGTCCTATGTTTCTCTGTCTGCGTGCTACGTGTTGCTTGTCCTATGTTTCTCTGTCTGCGTGCTACGTGTTACCTGTCCTATGTTTCTCTGTCTGCGTGCTACGTATTGCTCCTATTCCGCGCACGTTACCTGTCCTATGTTTCTCTGTCTCGTGCTACGTGTTGCTTGTCCTATGTTTCTCTGTCTGCGTGCAACGTGTTGCTTGTCCTATGTTGCTCTGTCTGCGTGCTACGTGTTGCTTGTCCTATGTTGCTCTGTCTGCGTGCTACGTGTTACCTGTCCTATGTTTCTCTATCTGCGTGCTACGTGTTGCTTGTCCTATGTTTCTCTGTCTGCGTGCTACGTGTTGCTTGTCCTATGTTTCTCTGTCTGCGTGCTACGTGTTACTTGTCCTATGTTTCTCTGTCTGCGTGCTACGTGTTGCTTGTCCTATGTTTCTCTGTCTGCGTGCTACGTGTTACCTGTCCTATGTTTCTCTGTCAGCGTGCTACGTGTTGCTTGTCCTATGTTTCTCTATCTGCGTGCTACGTGTTGCTTGTCCTATGTTTCTCTGTCTGCGTGCTACGTGTTGCTTGTCCTATGTTTCTCTGTCTGCGTGCTACGTGTTACCTGTCCTATGTTTCTCTGTCTGCGTGCTACGTGTTGCTTGTCCTATGTTTCTCTGTCTGCGTGCTACGTGTTACTTGTCCTATGTTTCTCTGTCTGCGTGCTACGTGTTACTTGTCCTATGTTTCTCTGTCTGCGTGCTACGTGTTGCTTGTCCTATGTTTCTCTGTCTGCGTGCTACGTGTTACCTGTCCTATGTTTCTCTGTCTGCGTGCTACGTGTTGCTTGTCCTATGTTTCTCTGTCTGCATGCAACGTGTTGCTTGTCCTATGTTGCTCTGTCTGCGTGCTACGTGTTGCTTGTCCTATGTTGCTCTGTCTGCGTGCTACGTGTTACCTGTCCTATGTTTCTCTATCTGCGTGCTACGTGTTGCTTGTCCTATGTTTCTCTGTCTGCGTGCTACGTGTTGCTTGTCCTATGTTTCTCTGTCTGCGTGCTACGTGTTACTTGTCCTATGTTTCTCTGTCTGCATGCTACGTGTTGCTTGTCCTATGTTTCTCTGTCTCGTGCTACGTGTTACCTGTCCTATGTTTCTCTGTCAGCGTGCTACGTGTTGCTTGTCCTATGTTTCTCTATCTGCGTGCTACGTGTTGCTTGTCCTATGTTTCTCTGTCTCGTGCTACGTGTTGCTTGTCCTATGTTTCTCTGTCTGCGTACTACGTGTTACCGGTCCTATGTTTCTCTGTCTGCGTACTGCACGTGTTGCTTGTCCTATGTTTCTCTGTCTGCGTGCTACGTGTTACTTGTCCTATGTTTCTCTGTCTCGTGCTACGTAGTTACTTGTCCTATGTTTACTCTGTCTCGTGCTACGTGTTGCTTGTCCTATGTTTCTCTGTCTGCGTGCAACGTGTTACTTGTCCTATGTTTCTCTGTCTCGTGCTCACGTGTTACTTGTCCTATGTTTCTCTGTCTCGTGCTACGTGTTACTTGTCCTATGTTTCTCTGTCTGCGTGCTACGTGTTACCTGTCCTATGTTTCTCTGTCTGCGTGCAACGTGTTACTTGTCCTATGTTTCTCTGTCTGCGTGCAACATGTTACTTGTCCTATGTTTCTCTGTCTGCGTGCTACGTGTTGCTTGTCCTATGTTTCTCTGTCTGCGTGCTACGTGTTGCTTGTCCTATGTTTCTCTGTCTGCGTGCTACGTGTTACTTGTCCTATGTTTCTCTGTCTGCGTGCTACGTGTTACTTGTCCTATGTTGCTCTGTCTGCGTGCTATGTGTTGCTTGTCCTATGTTTCTCTGTCTGCGTGCTACGTGTTGCTTGTCCTATGTTTCTCTGTCTGCGTGCTACGTGTTGCTTGTCCTATGTTTCTCTGTCTGCGTGCTACGTGTTGCTTGTCCTATGTTTCTCAGTCTGCGTGCAACGTGTTACTTGTCCTATGTTGCTCTGTCTGCGTGCTACGTGTTGCTTGTCCTATGTTTCTCTGTCTGCGTGCTACGTGTTGCTTGTCCTATGTTTCTCTGTCTGCGTGCTACGTGTTGCTTGTCCTATGTTTCTCTGTCTGCGTGCTACGTGTTACCTGTCCTATGTTTCTCTGTCTGCGTGCTACGTGTTGCTTGTCCTATGTTGCTCTGTCTGCGTGCTACGTGTTGCTTGTCCTATGTTTCTCTGTCTGCGTGCTACGTGTTACTTGTCCTATGTTTCTCTGTCTGCGTGCTACGTGTTGCTTGTCCTATGTTTCTCTGTCTGCGTGCTACGTGTTGCTTGTCCTATGTTTCTCTGTCTGCGTGCTACGTGTTGCTTGTTCTATGTTTCTCTGTCTGCGTGCTACGTGTTACTTGTCCTATGTTTCTCTGTCTGCGTGCTACGTGTTGCTTGTCCTATGTTTCTCTGTCTGCGTGCTACGTGTTGCTTGTCCTATGTTTCTCTGTCTGCGTGCTACGTGTTACCTGTCCTATGTTTCTCTGTCTGTGTGCTACGTGTTACCTGTCCTATGTTTCTCTGTCTGCGTGCTACGTGTTACCTGTCCTATGTTTCTCTGTCTGCGTGCTACGTGTTACCTGTCCTATGTTTCTCTGTCTGCGTGCTACGTGTTACCTGTCCTATGTTTCTCTGTCTGCGTGCTACGTGTTGCTTGTCCTATGTTTCTCTTCCAGTGATGAAACGATCGGACCAGACCCTGTACTGACAGCTGTCTGGGTTCAGGTCTTGACGGACCAGACCCTGTACTGACAGCTGTCTGGGTTCAGGTCTTGACGGAGCAGACCATGTACTGACAGCTGTCTGGGTTCAGGTCTTGACGGAGCAGACCATGTACTGACAGCTGTCTGGGTTCAGGTCTTGACGGAGCAGACCATGTACTGACAGTTGTCTGGGTTCAGGTCTTGACGGAGCAGACCATGTACTGACAGCTGTCTGGGTTCAGGTCTTGACGGAGCAGACCATGTACTGACAGCTGTCTGGGTTCAGGTCTTGACGGAGCAGACCATGTACTGACAGCTGTCTGGGTTCAGGTCTTGACGGAGCAGACCATGTACTGACAGCTGTCTGGGTTCAGGTCTTGATGGAGCAGACCATGTACTGACAGCTGTCTGGGTACAGGTCTTGACGGAGCAGACCCTGTACTGACAGCTGTCTGGGTTCAGGTCTTGATGGCCCCACTTTTCTGACAGTTCTTGAGTCGTATCTCCTTGGTGTTTCATGATTGCGGGTAATCTGTAAATATATATTTTTCCCATTGTCTTTCCTGCCTTGTTAGTGCAGCCAAATACTGCACTTTTTAAATGTATTTCTTACCCTTATTTTACCAGGTAAGTTGACTGAGGGCACATTTTCATTTACAGCAATGACCTGGGAAAAGGTTACAGGGGAGAGGAGGGGGGATGAATGAGCCAAATGACAGCTGGGGATGATTAGGTGGCCATGATGATATGAAGGCCAGATTGGGAATTTAGCCAGGAGACCTGGGTTAACACCCCTACTCTTACAATAAGTGCCATGGGATCTTTAGTGATCTTTAGTGACCACAGAGATTCAGGACACCTGTTTAATGTCCCATCCAAAAGACGAAACCCTACACAGGGCAATGTCCAAATCACTGCCCTGGGGAATTGGGATATTTTTTTTTAGACCAGAGGAGAAAGTGCCTCCTTCTGAACCTGTTATCATGTTATCATGCAGAGATCCACTAAGTCCTACTGGCCCTGTTATCATGCAGATAGCCACTCAGTCCTACTGGCCCTGTTATCATGCAGATAGCCACTCAGTCCTACTGGCCCTGTTATCATGTTATCATGCAGAGATCCACTCAGTCCTACTGGCCCTGTTATCATGCAGATAGCCACTCAGTCCTACTGGCCCTGTTATCATGCAGATAGCCACTCAGTCCTACTGGCCCTGTTATCATGTTATCACGCAGATAGCCACTCAGTCCTACTGGTCCTGTTATCATGCAGATAGCCACTCAGTCCTACTGGCCCTGTTATCATGCAGATAGCCACTCAGTCCTACTGGCCCTGTTATCATGCAGATAGCCACTCAGTCCTACTGGCCCTGTTATCATGTCACAGATAGCCACTCAGTCCTACTGGCCCTGTTATCATGTTTCTGCAGATATCCACTCAGTCCTACTGGCCCTGTTATCATGCAGATAGCCACTCAGTCCTACTGGCCCTGTTATCATGTTATCATGCAGATAGCCACTCAGTCCTACTGGCCCTGTTATCATGTTATCATGCAGATAGCCACTCAGTCCTACAGGCCCTGTTATCATGTTATCATGCAGATAGCCACTCAGTCCTACTGGTCCCTGTTATCATGCAGATAGCCACTCAGTCCTACTGGCCCTGTTATCATGCAGATAGCCACTCAGTCCTACTGGCCCTGTTATCATGCAGATAGCCACTCAGTCCTACTGGCCCTGTTATCATGTTATCATGCAGATAGCCACTCAGTCCTACTGGTCCCTGTTATCATGTTATCATGCAGATAGCCACTCAGTCCTACTGGCCCTGTTATCATGCAGATAGCCACTCAGTCCTACTGGCCCTGTTATCATGCAGATAACCACTCAGTCCTACTGGTCCTGTTATCATGCAGATAACCACTCAGTCCTACTGGCCCTGTTATCATGTCAGATAGCCACTCAGTCCTACTGGCCCTGTTATCATGTAGATAGCCACTCAGTCCTACTGGCCCTGTTATCATGCAGATAACCACTCAGTCCTACTGGCCCTGTTATCATGCAGATAGCCACTCAGTCCTACTGGCCCTGTTATCATGCAGATAACCACTCAGTCCTACTGGCCCTGTTATCATGTTATCATGCAGATAGCCACTCAGTCCTACTGGCCCTGTTATCATGCAGATAGCCACTCCAGTCCTACTGGCCCTGTTATCATGTTATCATGCAGATAGCCACTCAGTCCTACTGGCCCTGTTATCATGTTATCATGCAGATAGCCACTCAGTCCTACTGGACCTGTTATCATGTTATCATGCAGATAGCCACTCAGTCCTACTGGCCCTGTTATCATGTTATCATGCAGATAGCCACTCAGTCCTACTGGCCCTGTTATCATGTCATCAGATAGCCACTCAGTCCTACTGGCCCTGTTATCATGCAGATAGCCACTCAGTCCTACTGGCCCTGTTATCATGTTATCATGCAGATAGCCACTCAGTCCTACTGGCCCTGTTATCATGCAGATAGCCACTCAGTCCTACTGGCCCTGTTATCATGCAGATAGCCACTCAGTCCTACTGGCCCTGTTATCATGCAGATAGCCACTCAGTCCTACTGGCCCTGTTATCATGCAGATAGCCACTCAGTCCTACTGGCCCTGTTATCATGCAGATAACCACTCAGTCCTACTGGCCCTGTTATCATGCAGATAGCCACTCAGTCCTACTGGCCCTGTTATCATGCAGATAGCCACTCAGTCCTACTGGCCCTGTTATCATGCAGATAGCCACTCAGTCCTACTGGCCCTGTTATCATGTTATCATGCAGATAGCCACTCAGTCCTACTGGCCCTGTTATCATGCAGATAGCCACTCAGTCCTACTGGCCCTGTTATCATGTTATCATGCAGATAGCCACTCAGTCCTACTGGCCCTGTTATCATGCAGATAGCCACTCAGTCCTACTGGCCCTGTTATCATGCAGATAGCCACTCAGTCCTACTGGCCCTGTTTCATGTTATCATGCAGATAGCCACTCAGTCCTACTGGCCCTGTTATCATGCAGATAACCACTCAGTCCTACTGGCCCTGTTATCACGCAGATAGCCACTCAGTCCTACTGGCCCTGTTATCATGTTATCATGCAGATAGCCACTCAGTCCTACTGGCCCTGTTATCATGCAGATAGCCACTCAGTCCTACTGGCCCTGTTATCATGCAGATAGCCACTCAGTCCTACTGGCCCTGTTATCATGTTATCATGCAGATAGCCACTCAGTCCTACTGGCCCTGTTATCATGCAGATAGCCACTCAGTCCTACTGGCCCTGTTATCATGCAGATAGCCACTCAGTCCTACTGGCCCTGTTATCATGCAGATAGCCACTCAGTCCTACTGGCCCTGTTATCATGCAGATAGCCACTCAGTCCTACTGGCCCTGTTATCATGCAGATAGCCACTCAGTCCTGCTGGCCCTGTTATCATGCAGATAGCCACTCAGTCCTACTGGCCCTGTTATCATGCAGATAGCCACTCAGTCCTACTGGCCCTGTTATCATGTTATCATGCAGATAGCCACTCAGTCCTACTGGCCCTGTTATCATGTTATCATGCAGATAGCCACTCAGTCCTACTGGCCCTGTTATCATGTTATCATGCAGATAGCCACTCAGTCCTACTGGTCCTGTTATCATGCAGATAGCCACTCAGTCCTACTGGCCCTGTTATCATGCAGATAGCCACTCAGTCCTACTGGCCCTGTTATCATGCAGATAGCCACTCAGTCCTACTGGCCCTGTTATCATGTTATCATGCAGATAGCCACTCAGTCCTACTGGCCCTGTTATCATGCAGATAGCCACTCAGTCCTACTGGCCCTGTTATCATGTTATCATGCAGATAGCCACTCAGTCCTACTGGTCCTGTTATCATGTAGATAGCCACTCAGTCCTACTGGTCCTGTTATCATGCAGATAGCCACTCAGTCCTACTGGCCCTGTTATCATGCAGATAGCCACTCAGTCCTACTGGCCCTGTTATCATGCAGATAGCCACTCAGTCCTACTGGCCCTGTTATCATGCAGATAGCCACTCAGTCCTACTGGCCCTGTTATCATGTTATCATGCAGATAGCCACTCAGTCCTACTGGTCCCTGTTATCATGCAGATAGCCACTCAGTCCTACTGGCCCTGTTATCATGCAGATAGCCACTCAGTCCTACTGGTCCTGTTATCATGCAGATAGCCACTCAGTCCTACTGGCCCTGTTATCATGTTATCATGCAGATAGCCACTCAGTCCTACTGGCCCTGTTATCATGCAGATAGCCACTCAGTCCTACTGGCCCCTGTTATCATGCAGATAGCCACTCAGTCCTACTGGTCCTGTTATCATGTTATCATGCAGATAGCCACTCAGTCCTACTGGCCCTGTTATCATGCAGATAGCCACTCAGTCCTACTGGCCCTGTTATCATGTTATCATGCAGATAGCCACTCAGTCCTACTGGCCCTGTTATCATGTTATCATGCAGATAGCCACTCAGTCCTACTGGCCCTGTTATCATGCAGATAGCCACTCAGTCCTACTGGCCCTGTTATCATGCAGATAGCCACTCAGTCCTACTGGCCCTGTTATCATGCAGATAGCCACTCAGTCCTACTGGTCCTGTTATCATGCAGATAGCCACTCAGTCCTACTGGTCTGTTATCATGCAGATAGCCACTCAGTCCTACTGGCCTGTTATCATGTTATCATACAGATAGCCACTCAGTCCTACTGGCCACTGTTATCATGCAGATAGCCACTCAGTCCTACTGGTCCTGTTATCATGCAGATAGCCACTCAGTCCTACTGGTCCTGTTATCATGCAGATAGCCACTCAGTCCTACTGGCCCTGTTATCATGCAGATAGCCACTCAGTCCTACTGGCCCTGTTATCATGTTATCATGCAGATAGCCACTCAGTCCTACTGGTCCTGTTATCATGCAGATAGCCACTCAGTCCTACTGGCCCTGTTATCATGCAGATAGCCACTCAGTCCTACTGGCCCTGTTATCATGCAGATAGCCACTCAGTCCTACTGGCCCTGTTATCATGTTATCATGCATATAGCCACTCAGTCCTACTGGCCTGTTATCATGTTATCATGCAGATAGCCACTCAGTCCTACTGGCCCTGTTATCATGTTGTCATACAGATAGCCACTCAGTCCTACTGGCCCTGTTATCATGCAGATAGCCACTCAGTCCTACTGGCCCTGTTATCATGTTATCATGCAGATAGCCACTCAGTCCTACAGGCCCTGTTATCATGCAGATAGCCACTCAGTCCTACTGGCCCTGTTATCATGTTGTCATCAGATAGCCACTCAGTCCTACTGGCCCTGTTATCATGCAGATAGCCACTCAGTCCTACTGGCCCTGTTATCATGTTATCATGCAGATAGCCACTCAGTCCTACTGGCCCTGTTATCATGCTGCAGATAGCCACTCAGTCCTACTGGTCCTGTTATCATGCCAGATAGCCACTCAGTCCTACTGGCCCTGTTATCATGCAGATAGCCACTCAGTCCTACTGGCCCTGTTATCATGTTATCATGCAGATAGCCACTCAGTCCTACTGGCCCTGTTATCATGCAGATAGCCACCAGTCCTACTGGCCCTGTTATCATGCAGATAGCCACTCAGTCCTACTGGTCCTGTTATCATGCGATAGCCACTCAGTCTTACTGGCCCTGTTATCATGCAGATAGCCACTCAGTCCTACTGGCCCTGTTATCATGTTTCATGCAGATAGCCACTCAGTCCTACTGGCCCTGTTATCATGTTATCATGCAGATAGCCACTCAGTCCTACTGGCCCTGTTATCATGCAGATAGCCACTCAGTCTTACTGGCCCTGTTATCATGTTATCATGTAGATAGCCACTCAGTCTTACTGGCCCTGTTATCATGTTATCATGTAGATAGCCACTCAGTCCTACTGGCCCTGTTATCATGTTATCACGCAGATAGCCACTCAGTCTTACTGGCCCTGTTATCATGTTATCATGTAGATAGCCACTCAGTCCTACTGGTCCTGTTATCATTCAGATAGCCACTCAGTCCTACTGGTCCTGTTATCATGCAGATAGCCACTCAGTCCTACTGGTCCTGTTATCATGTTATCATGTAGATAGCCACTCAGTCCTACTGGCCCTGTTATCATGTTATCATGTAGATAGCCACTCAGTCCTACTGGATCTGTTATCATGCAGATAGCCACTCAGTCCTACTGGTCCTGTTATCATGCAGATAGCCACTCAGTCCTACTGGCCCTGTTATCATGCAGATAGCCACTCAGTCCTACTGGCCCTGTTATCATGTTATCATGTAGATAGCCACTCAGTCCTACTGGTCCTGTTATCATGTTATCATGTAGATAGCCACTCAGTCCTACTGGCCCTGTTATCATGCAGATAGCCACTCAGTCCTACTGGTCCTGTTATCATGCAGATAGCCACTCAGTCCTACTGGTCCTGTTATCATGCAGATAGCCACTCAGTCCTACTGGCCCTGTTATCATGTTATCATGCAGATAGCCACTCAGTCCTACTGGTCCTGTTATCATGCAGATAGCCACTCAGTCCTACTGGCCCTGTTATCATGTTATCATGCAGATAGCCACTCAGTCCTACTGGCCCTGTTATCATGTTATCATGCAGATAGCCACTCAGTCCTACTGGCCCTGTTATCATGTTATCATGCAGATAGCCACTCAGTCCTACTGGTCCTGTTATCATGCAGATAGCCACTCAGTCCTACTGGTCCTGTTATCATGTTCATGCAGATAGCCACTCAGTCCTACTGGCCCTGTTATCATGCAGATAGCCACTCAGTCCTACTGGCCCTGTTATCATTTTCATGCAGATAGCCTCTCAGTCCTACTGGCCCTGTTATCATGCAGATAGCCACTCAGTCCTACTGGCCCTGTTATCATGTTATCATGCAGATAGCCACTCAGTCCTACTGGCCCTGTTATCATGCAGATAGCCACTCAGTCCTACTGGCCCTGTTATCATGTTATCATGCATATAGCCACTCAGTCCTACTGGTCCTGTTATCATGCAGATAGCCACTCAGTCCTACTGGTCCTGTTATCATATTATCATGCAGATAGCCACTCAGTCCTACTGGCCCTGTTATCATGCAGATAGCCACTCAGTCCTACTGGCCCTGTTATCATGTTATCATGCAGATAGCCTCTCAGTCCTACTGGCCCTGTTATCATGCAGATAGCCACTCAGTCCTACTGGCCCTGTTATCATGTTATCATGCAGATAGCCACTCAGTCCTACTGGCCCTGTTATCATGCAGATAGCCACTCAGTCCTACTGGTCCTGTTATCATGCAGATAGCCACTCAGTCCTACTGGTCCTGTTATCATGCAGATAGCCACTCAGTCCTACTGGTCATGTTATCATGCAGATAGCCACTCAGTCCTACTGGCCCTGTTATCATGTTATCATGCATAAAGCCACTCAGTCCTACTGGTCCTGTTATCATGCAGATAGCCACTCAGTCCTACTGGTCCTGTTATCATGCAGATAACCACTCAGTCCTACTGGCCCTGTTATCATGTTATCATGCAGATAGCCACTCAGTCCTACTGGCCCTGTTATCATGCAGATAGCCACTCAGTCCTACTGGTCCTGTTATCATGTTATCATGCAGATAGCCACTCAGTCCTACTGGCCCTGTTATCATGTTATCATGCAGATAGCCACTCAGTCCTACTGGCCCTGTTATCATGTTATCATGCAGATAGCCACTCAGTCCTACTGGTCCTGTTATCATGTTATCATGCAGATAGCCACTCAGTCCTACTGGCCCTGTTATCATGTTATCATGCAGATAGCCACTCAGTCCTACTGGCCCTGTTATCATGTTATCATGCAGATAGCCACTCAGTCCTACTGGCCCTGTTATCATGCAGATAGCCACTCAGTCCTACTGGCCCTGTTATCATGTTATCATGCAGATATCCACTCAGTCCTACTGGACCTGTTATCATGTTATCATGCAGATAGCCACTCAGTCCTACTGGCCCTGTTATCATGTTATCATGCAGATAGCCACTCAGTCCTACTGGCCCTGTTATCATGTTATCATGCAGATAGCCACTCAGTCCTACTGGCCCTGTTATCATGCAGATAGCCACTCAGTCCTACTGGCCCTGTTATCATGCAGATAGCCACTCAGTCCTACTGGTCCTGTTATCATGTTATCACGCAGATAGCCACTCAGTCCTACTGGCCCTGTTATCACGCAGATAGCCACTCAGTCCTACTGGCCCTGTTATCACGCAGATAGCCACTCAGTCCTACTGGCCCTGTTATCATGCAGATAGCCACTCAGTCCTACTGGCCCTGTTATCACGCAGATAGCCACTCAGTCCTACTGGCCCTGTTATCATGCAGATAGCCACTCAGTCCTACTGGTCCTGTTATCATGTTATCACGCAGATAGCCACTCAGTCCTACTGGCCCTGTTATCACGCAGATAGCCACTCAGTCCTACTGGCCCTGTTATCACGCAGATAGCCACTCAGTCCTACTGGCCCTGTTATCATGCAGATAGCCACTCAGTCCTACTGGCCCTGTTATCATGCAGATAGCCACTCAGTCCTACTGGTCCTGTTATCATGTTATCACGCAGATAGCCACTCAGTCCTACTGGCCCTGTTATCATGCAGATAGCCACTCAGTCCTACTGGCCCTGTTATCATGTTATCATGCAGATAGCCACTCAGTCCTACTGGCCCTGTTATCATGCAGATAGCCACTCAGTCCTACTGGCCCTGTTATCATGTTATCATGCAGATAGCCACTCAGTCCTACTGGCCCTGTTATCATGCAGATAGCCACTCAGTCCTACTGGCCCTGTTATCATGTTATCATACAGATAGCCACTCAGTCCTACTGGTCCTGTTATCATGCAGATAGCCACTCAGTCCTACTGCCCCTGTTATCATGCAGATAGCCACTCAGTCCTACTGGCCCTGTTATCATGTTATCATGTAGATAGCCACTCAGTCCTACTGGCCCTGCTATCATGCAGATAGCCACTCAGTCCTACTGGCCCTGTTATCATGTTATCATGCAGATAGCCTCTCAGTCCTACTGGCCCTGTTATCATGCAGATAGCCACTCAGTCCTACTGGCCCTGTTATCATGTTATCATGCAGATAGCCACTCAGTCCCACTGGCCCTGTTATCATGTTATCATGCAGATAGCCACTCAGTCCTACTGGTCCTGTTATCATGCAGATAGCCACTCAGTCCTACTGGCCCTGTTATCATGTTATCATGTATATAGCCACTCAGTCCTACTGGTCCTGTTATCATGCAGATAACCACTCAGTCCTACTGGCCCTGTTATCATGTTATCATGCAGATAGCCACTCAGTCCCACTGGCCCTGTTATCATGTTATCATGCAGATAGCCACTCAGTCCTACTGGTCCTGTTATCATGCAGATAGCCACTCAGTCCTACTGGCCCTGTTATCATGTTATCATGTATATAGCCACTCAGTCCTACTGGCCCTGTTATCATGCAGATAACCACTCAGTCCTACTGGCCCTGTTATCATGTTATCATGCAGATAGCCACTCAGTCCCACTGGCCCTGTTATCATGTTATCATGCAGATAGCCACTCAGTCCTACTGGACCTGTTATCATACAGATAGCCACTCAGTCCTACTGGCCCTGTTATCATGTTATCATACAGAGAGCCACTCAGTCCTACTGGACCTGTTATCATGCAGATAGCCACTCAGTCCTACTGGCCCTGTTATCATGCAGATAGCCACTCAGTCCTACTGGCCCTGTTATCATGCAGATAGCCACTCAGTCCTACTGGTCCTGTTATCATGCAGATAACCACTCAGTCCTACTGGCCCTGTTATCATGCAGATAGCCACTCAGTCCTACTGGCCCTGTTCATGCGATAGCCCCAGTCCTACTGGCCTGTTATCTCAAACAGTCCTACTGGCCCTGTTATCATGCAGATAGCCACTCAGTCCTACTGGTCCTGTTATCATGCAGATAACCACTCAGTCCTACTGGCCCTGTTATCATGCAGATAGCCACTCAGTCCTACTGGACCTGTTATCATGTTATCATGCAGATAGCCACTCAGTCCTACTGGCCCTGTTATCATGTTATCATACAGAGAGCCACTCAGTCCTACTGGCCCTGTTATCATGTTATCATGCAGATAGCCACTCAGTCCTACTGGCCCTGTTATCATGCAGATAACCACTCAGTCCTACTGGCCCTGTTATCATGCAGATAACCACTCAGTCCTACTGGCCCTGTTATCATGTTATCATGCAGATAGCCACTCAGTCCTACTGGACCTGTTATCATGTTATCATGCAGATAGCCTCTCAGTCATACTGGCCCTGTTATCATGCAGATAGCCACTCAGTCCTACTGGCCCTGTTATCATGTTATCACGCAGATAGCCACTCAGTCCTACTGGCCCTGTTATCATGTTATCATGCAGATAGCCACTCAGTCCTACTGGCCCTGTTATCATGCAGATAGCCACTCAGTCCTACTGGCCCTGTTATCATGTTGTCATACAGATAGCCACTCAGTCCTACTGGTCCTGTTATCATGCAGATAGCCACTCAGTCCTACTGGTCCTGTTATCATGCAGATAGCCACTCAGTCCTACTGGTCCTGTTATCATGCAGATAGCCACTCAGTCCTACTGGTCCTGTTATCATGCAGATAGCCACTCAGTCCTACTGGTCCTGTTATCATGCAGATAGCCACTCAGTCCTACTGGTCCTGTTATCATGCAGATAGCCACTCAGTCCTACTGGTCCTGTTATCATGTTATCATGCAGATAGCCACTCAGTCCTACTGGCCCTGTTATCATGTTATCATGCAGATAGCCACTCAGTCCTACTGGCCCTGTTATCATGTTGTCATACAGATAGCCACTCAGTCCTACTGGCCCTGTTATCATGCAGATAGCCACTCAGTCCTACTGGTCCTGTTATCATGCAGATAGCCACTCAGTCCTACTGGCCCTGTTATCATTCAGATAGCCACTCAGTCCTACTGGCCCTGTTATCATGCAGATAACCACTCAGTCCTACTGGCCCTGTTATCATGTTATCATGCAGATAGCCACTCAGTACTACTGGCCCTGTTATCATGCAGATAACCACTCAGTCCTACTGGCCTTGTTATCATGTTATCATGCAGATAGCCACTCAGTCCTACTGGTCCTGTTATCATGCATAAAGCCACTCAGTCCTACTGGTCCTGTTATCATGCAGATAGCCACTCAGTCCTACTGGTCCTGTTATCATGTTATCATGCAGATAGCCACTCAGTCCTACTGGCCCTGTTATCATGCAGATAGCCACTCAGTCCTACTGGTCCTGTTATCATGCATATAGCCACTCAGTCCTACTGGTCCTGTTATCATGCAGATAGCAACTCAGTCCTACTGGTCCTGTTATCATGTTATCATGCAGATAGCCACTCAGTCCTACTGGCCCTGTTATCATGTTATCATGCAGATAGCCACTCAGTCCTACTGGCCCTGTTATCATTCAGATAGCCACTCAGTCCTACTGGCCCTGTTATCATACAGATAGCCACTCAGTCCTACTGGCCCTGTTATCATGTTATCATGCAGATAGCCACTCAGTCCTACTGGACCTGTTATCATGTTATCATGCAGATAGCCACTCAGTCTTACTGGACCTGTTATCATGCAGATAGCCACTCAGTCCTACTGGACCTGTTATCATGCAGATAGCCACTCAGTCCTACTGGCCCTGTTATCATGCAGATAGCCACTCAGTCCTACTGGCCCTGTTATCATGTTATCAAGCAGATAGCCACTCAGTCCTACTGGCCCTGTTATCATGCAGATAGCCACTCAGTCCTACTGGCCCTGTTATCATGCAGATAGCCACTCAGTCCTACTGGCCCTGTTATCATGCAGATAGCCACTCAGTCCTACTGGCCCTGTTATCATGTTATCATGCAGATAGCCACTCAGTCCTACTGGCCCTGTTATCATGCAGATAGCCACTCAGTCCTACTGGCCCTGTTATCATGTTATCATGCAGATAGCCACTCAGTCCTACTGGCCCTGTTATCATGTTATCATGCAGATAGCCACTCAGTCCTACTGGCCCTGTTATCATGTTATCATACAGATAGCCACTCAGTCCTACTGGTCCTGTTATCATGCAGATAGCCACTCAGTCCTACTGGCCCTATTATCATGTTATCACGCAGATAGCCACTCAGTCCTACTGGTCCTGTTATCATGCAGATAGCCACTCAGTCCTACTGGCCCTGTTATCATGTTATCATGCAGATAGCCACTCAGTCCTACTGGCCCTGTTATCATGTTATCATGCAGATAGCCACTCAGTCCTACTGGCCCTGTTATCATGTTATCATGCAGATAGCCACTCAGTCCTACTGGTCCTGTTATCATGCAGATAGCCACTCAGTCCTACTGGCCCTGTTATCATGCAGATAGCCACTCAGTCCTACTGGCCCTGTTATCATTCAGATAGCCACTCAGTCCTACTGGCCCTGTTATCATGCAGATAGCCACTCAGTCCTACTGGCCCTGTTATCATGTTATCATGTAGATAACCACTCAGTCCTACTGGCCCTGTTATCATGCAGATAGCCACTCAGTCCTACTGGCCCTGTTATCATGCAGATAGCCACTCAGTCCTACTGGCCCTGTTATCATGCAGATAACCACTCAGTCCTACTGGCCCTGTTATCATGTTATCATGCAGATATCCACTCAGTCCTACTGGACCTGTTATCATGTTATCATGCAGATAGCCTCTCAGTCCTACTGGCCCTGTTATCATGCAGATAGCCACTCAGTCCTACTGGCCCTGTTATCATGTTATCATGCAGATAGCCACTCAGTCCTACTGGCCCTGTTATCATGCAGATAGCCACTCAGTCCTACTGGCCCTGTTATCATGTTATCATGCAGATAGCCACTCAGTCCTACTGGCCCTGTTATCATGTTATCATGCAGATAGCCACTCAGTCCTACTGGCCCTGTTATCATGCAGATAGCCACTCAGTCCTACTGGTCCTGTTATCATGTTATCATGCAGATAGCCACTCAGTCCTACTGGTCCTGTTATCATGCAGATAGCCACTCAGTCCTACTGGCCCTGTTATCATGCAGATAGCCACTCAGTCCTACTGGTCCTGTTATCATGTTATCATGTAGATAGCCACTCAGTCCTACTGGCCCTGTTATCATGCAGATAGCCACTCAGTCCTACTGGTCCTGTTATCATGCAGATAGCCACTCAGTCCTACTGGCCCTGTTATCATGTTATCATGCAGATAGCCACTCAGTCCTACTGGTCCTGTTATCATGCAGATAGCCACTCAGTCCTACTGGCCCTGTTATCATGTTATCATGCAGATAGCCACTCAGTCCTACTGGCCCTGTTATCATGTTATCATGCAGATAGCCACTCAGTCCTACTGGTCCTGTTATCATGCAGATAGCCACTCAGTCCTACTGGCCCTGTTATCATGCAGATAGCCACTCAGTCCTACTGGTCCTGTTATCATGCAGATAGCCACTCAGTCCTACTGGCCCTGTTATCATGTAGATAGCCACTCAGTCCTACTGGTCCTGTTATCATGTAGATAGCCACTCAGTCCTACTGGTCATGTTATCATACAGATAGCCACTCAGTCCTACTGGCCCTGTTATCATGTAGATAGCCACTCAGTCCTACTGGCCCTGTTATCATGTTATCATGCAGATAGCCACTCAGTCCTACTGGTCCTGTTATCATGCAGATAGCCACTCAGTCCTACTGGCCCTGTTATCATGTTATCATGCAGATAGCCACTCAGTCCTACTGGCCCTGTTATCATGCAGATAGCCACTCAGTCCTACTGGCCCTGTTATCATGCAGATAGCCACTCAGTCCTACTGGCCCTGTTATCATGCAGATAGCCACTCAGTCCTACTGGCCCTGTTATCATGTTATCATGCAGATTGCCACTCAGTCCTACTGGCCCTGTTATCATGCAGATAGCCACTCAGTCCTACTGGTCCTGTTATCATGTTATCATGCAGATAGCCACTCAGTCCTACTGGTCCTGTTATCATGCAGATAGCCACTCAGTCCTACTGGCCCTGTTATCATGCAGATAGCCACTCAGTCCTACTGGTCCTGTTATCATGCAGATAGCCACTCAGTCCTACTGGCCCTGTTATCATGTTATCATACAGATAGCCACTCAGTCCTACTGGTCCTGTTATCATGCAGATAGCCACTCAGTCCTACTGGCCCTGTTATCATGTTATCATGCAGATAGCCACTCAGTCCTACTGGCCCTGTTATCATGTTATCATGCAGATAGCCACTCAGTCCTACTGGCCCTGTTATCATGTTATCATGCAGATAGCCACTCAGTCCTACTGGCCCTGTTATCATGTTATCATGCAGATAGCCACTCAGTCCTACTGGCCCTGTTATCATGCAGATAGCCACTCAGTCCTACTGGTCCTGTTATCATGCAGATAGCCACTCAGTCCTACTGGCCCTGTTATCATGTTGTCATGCAGATAGCCACTCAGTCCTACTGTCCCTGTTATCATTCAGATAGCCACTCAGTCCTACTGGCCCTGTTATCATGCAGATAGCCACTCAGTCCTACTGGCCCTGTTATCATGCAGATAGCCACTCAGTCCTACAGGCCCTGTTATCATGTTATCATACAGATAGCCACTCAGTCCTACTGGTCCTGTTATCATGCAGATAGCCACTCAGTCCTACTGGCCCTGTTATCATGTTATCATACAGATAGCCACTCAGTCCTACTGGTCCTGTTATCATGCAGATAGCCACTCAGTCCTACTGGCCCTGTTATCATGTTATCATGCAGATAGCCACTCAGTCCTACTGGCCCTGTTATCATGTTATCATGCAGATAGCCACTCAGTCCTACTGGTCCTGTTATCATGCAGATAGCCACTCAGTCCTACTGGCCCTGTTATCATGCAGATAGCCACTCAGTCCTACTGGTCCTGTTATCATGCAGATAGCCACTCAGTCCTACAGGCCCTGTTATCATGTTATCATGCAGATAGCCACTCAGTCCTACTGGCCCTGTTATCATGTTATCATGTAGATAGCCACTCAGTCCTACTGGTCCTGTTATCATGCATATAGCCACTCAGTCCTACTGGTCCTGTTATCATGCAGATAGCCACTCAGTCCTACTGGTCCTGTTATCATGTTATCATGCAGATAGCCACTCAGTCCTACTGGCCCTGTTATCATGTTATCATGCAGATAGCCTCTCAGTCCTACTGGACCTGTTATCATTCAGATAGCCACTCAGTCCTACTGGCCCTGTTATCATGCAGATAACCACTCAGTCCTACTGGCCCTGTTATCATGTTATAATGCAGATAGCCACTCAGTCCTACTGGACCTGTTATCATGTTATCATGCAGATAGCCACTCAGTCCTACTGGCCCTGTTATCATTCAGATAGCCACTCAGTCCTACTGGCCCTGTTATCATGCAGATAACCACTCAGTCCTACTGGCCCTGTTATCATGTTATAATGCAGATAGCCACTCAGTCCTACTGGACCTGTTATCATGTTATCATGCAGATAGCCACTCAGTCCTACTGGCCCTGTTATCATGCAGATAGCCACTCAGTCCTACTGGCCCTGTTATCATGTTATCATGCAGATAGCCTCTCAGTCCTACTGGATCTGTTATCATACAGATAGCCACTCAGTCCTACTGGACCTGTTATCATGTTATCATGCAGATAGCCACTCAGTCCTACTGGCCCTGTTATCATGCAGATAGCCACTCAGTCCTACTGGCCCTGTTATCATGTTATCATGCAGATAGCCTCTCAGTCCTACTGGATCTGTTATCATGCAGATAGCCACTCAGTCCTACTGGACCTGTTATCATGTTATCATGCAGATAGCCACTCAGTCCTACTGGCCCTGTTATCATATTATCATGCAGATAGCCACTCAGTCCTACTGGCCCTGTTATCATGCAGATAGCCACTCAGTCCTACTGGTCCTGTTATCATGCAGATAGCCACTCAGTCCTACTGGCCCTGTTATCATTCAGATAGCCACTCAGTCCTACTGGCCCTGTTATCATGCAGATAGCCACTCAGTCCTACAGGCTCTGTTATCATGTTATCATGCAGATAGCCACTCAGTCCTACTGGCCCTGTTATCATGTTATCATGCAGATAGCCACTCAGTCCTACTGGCCCTGTTATCATGTTATCATGCAGATAGCCACTCAGTCCTACTGGCCCTGTTATCATGTTATCATGCAGATAGCCACTCAGTCCTACTGGCCCTGTTATCATGTTATCATGCAGATAGCCACTCAGTCCTACTGGCCCTGTTATCATGTTATCATGCAGATAGCCACTCAGTCCTACTGGCCCTGTTATCATGTTATCATACAGATAGCCACTCAGTCCTACTGGCCCTGTTATCATGCAGATAGCCACTCAGTCCTACTGGTCCTGTTATCATGTTATCATGCAGAAAGCCACTCAGTCCTACTGGCCCTGTTATCATGTTATCATGCAGATAGCCACTCAGTCCTACTGGTCCTGTTATCATGTAGATAGCCACTCAGTCCTACTGGTCCTGTTATCATGCAGATAGCCACTCAGTCCTACTGGTCCTGTTATCATGCAGATAGCCACTCAGTCCTACTGGTCCTGTTATCATGCAGATAGCCACTCAGTCCTACTGGCCCTGTTATCATGCAGATAGCCACTCAGTCCTACTGGCCCTGTTATCATGCAGATAGCCACTCAGTCCTACTGGTCCTGTTATCATGTTATCATGCAGATAGCCACTCAGTCCTACTGGCCCTGTTATCATGTTATCACGCAGATAGCCACTCAGTCCTACTGGCCCTGTTATCATGCAGATAGCCACTCAGTCCTACAGGCCCTGTTATCATGTTATCATGCAGATAGCCACTCAGTCCTACTGGCCCTGTTATCATGTTATCACGCAGATAGCCACTCAGTCCTACTGGCCCTGTTATCATGTTATCACGCAGATAGCCACTCAGTCCTACTGGCCCTGTTATCATGCAGATAGCCACTCAGTCCTACTGGTCCTGTTATCATGTTATCATGCAGATAGCCACTCAGTCCTACAGGCCCTGTTATCATGCAGATAGCCACTCAGTCCTACTGGCCCTGTTATCATGTTATCATGCAGATAGCCACTCAGTCCTACTGGCCCTGTTATCATGTTATCATGCAGATAGCCACTCAGTCCTACAGGCCCTGTTATCATGTTATCATGCAGATAGCCACTCAGTCCTACTGGCCCTGTTATCATGTTATCATGCAGATAGCCACTCAGTCCTACTGGCCCTGTTATCATGCAGATAGCCACTCAGTCCTACTGGCCCTGTTATCATGTTATCATGCAGATAGCCACTCAGTCCTACTGGCCCTGTTATCATGTTATCATGCAGATAGCCACTCAGTCCTACAGGCCCTGTTATCATGTTATCATGCAGATAGCCACTCAGTCCTACTGGCCCTGTTATCATGTTATCATGCAGATAGCCACTCAGTCCTACAGGCCCTGTTATCATGCAGATAGCCACTCAGTCCTACTGGCCCTGTTATCATGCAGATAGCCACTCAGTCCTACTGGCCCTGTTATCATGTTATCATGCAGATAGCCACTCAGTCCTACTGGCCCTGTTATCATGCAGATAGCCACTCAGTCCTACTGGCCCTGTTATCATGTTATCATGCAGATAGCCACTCAGTCCTACTGGCCCTGTTATCATGTTATCATGCAGATAGCCACTCAGTCCTACAGGCCCTGTTATCATGTTATCATGCAGATAGCCACTCAGTCCTACTGGCCCTGTTATCATGTTATCATGCAGATAGCCACTCAGTCCTACAGGCCCTGTTATCATGTTATCATGCAGATAGCCACTCAGTCCTACTGGCCCTGTTATCATGCAGATAGCCACTCAGTCCTACTGGCCCTGTTATCATGCAGATAGCCACTCAGTCCTACTGGCCCTGTTATCATGTTATCATGCAGATAGCCACTCAGTCCTACAGGCCCTGTTATCATGTTATCATGCAGATAGCCACTCAGTCCTACTGGCCCTGTTATCATGTTATCATGCAGATAGCCACTCAGTCCTACTGGCCCTGTTATCATGTTATCATGCAGATAGCCACTCAGTCCTACAGGCCCTGTTATCATGTTATCATGCAGATAGCCACTCAGTCCTACAGGCCCTGTTATCATGTTATCATGCAGATAGCCACTCAGTCCTACTGGCCATGTTATCATGCAGATAGCCACTCAGTCCTACTGGCCCTGTTATCATGTTATCATGCAGATAGCCACTCAGTCCTACTGGCCCTGTTATCATGTTATCATGCAGATAGCCACTCAGTCCTACAGGCCCTGTTATCATGTTATCATGCAGATAGCCACTCAGTCCTACTGGCCCTGTTATCATGCAGATAGCCACTCAGTCCTACTGGTCCTGTTATCATGCAGATAGCCACTCAGTCCTACTGGTCCTGTTATCATGCAGATAGCCACTCAGTCCTACTGGTCCTGTTATCATGCAGATAGCCACTCAGTCCTACTGGTCCTGTTATCATGCAGATAGCCACTCAGTCCTACTGGCCCTGTTATCATGCAGATAGCCACTCAGTCCTACTGGCCCTGTTATCATGTTATCATGTAGATAGCCACTCAGTCCTACTGGCCCTGTTATCATGCAGATAGCCACTCAGTCCTACTGGCCCTGTTATCATGTTATCATGCAGATAGCCACTCAGTCCTACTGGCCCTGTTATCATGTTATCATGCAGATAGCCACTCAGTCCTACAGGCCCTGTTATCATGTTATCATGCAGATAGCCACTCAGTCCTACTGGTCCTGTTATCATGCAGATAGCCACTCAGTCCTACAGGCCCTGTTATCATGTTATCATGCAGATAGCCACTCAGTCCTACTGGCCCTGTTATCATGTTATCATGCAGATAGCCACTCAGTCCTACTGGCCCTGTTATCATGTTATCATGCAGATAGCCACTCAGTCCTACTGGCCCTGTTGTCATGCAGATAGCCACTCAGTCCTACTGGCCCTGTTATCATGCAGATAGCCACTCAGTCCTACTGGCCCTGTTATCATGTTATCATGCAGATAGCCACTCAGTCCTACTGGCCCTGTTATCATGTTATCATGCAGATAGCCACTCAGTCCTACTGGCCCTGTTGTCATGCAGATAGCCACTCAGTCCTACTGGCCCTGTTATCATGCAGATAGCCACTCAGTCCTACTGGCCCTGTTATCATGCAGATAGCCACTCAGTCCTACTGGCCCTGTTATCATGCAGATAGCCACTCAGTCCTACTGGCCCTGTTATCATGTTATCATGCAGATAGCCACTCAGTCCTACTGGCCCTGTTATCATGTAGATAGCCACTCAGTCCTACTGGTCCTGTTATCATGCAGATAGCCACTCAGTCCTACTGGTCCTGTTATCATGCAGATAGCCACTCAGTCCTACTGGTCCTGTTATCATGCAGATAGCCACTCAGTCCTACTGGCCCTGTTATCATGCAGATAGCCACTCAGTCCTACTGGCCCTGTTATCATGCAGATAGCCACTCAGTCCTACTGGCCCTGTTATCATGCAGATAGCCACTCAGTCCTACTGGCCCTGTTATCATGTTATCATGCAGATAGCCACTCAGTCCTACTGGCCCTGTTATCATGCAGATAGCCACTCAGTCCTACTGGCCCTGTTATCATGCAGATAGCCACTCAGTCCTACTGGCCCTGTTATCATGCAGATAGCCACTCAGTCCTACTGGTCCTGTTATCATACAGATAGCCACTCAGTCCTACTGGTCCTGTTATCATGCAGATAGCCACTCAGTCCTACTGGCCCTGTTATCATGCAGATAGCCACTCAGTCCTACTGGCCCTGTTATCATGCAGATAGCCACTCAGTCCTACTGGCCCTGTTATCATGTTATCATGCAGATAGCCACTCAGTCCTACTGGCCCTGTTATCATGCAGATAGCCACTCAGTCCTACTGGCCCTGTTATCATGCAGATAGCCACTCAGTCCTACTGGCCCTGTTATCATGCAGATAGCCACTCAGTCCTACTGGCCCTGTTATCATGCAGATAGCCACTCAGTCCTACTGGCCCTGTTATCATGCAGATAGCCACTCAGTCCTACTGGCCTGTTATCATGTTATCATGTAGATAGCCACTCAGTCCTACTGGCCCTGTTATCATGTTATCATGCAGATAGCCACTCAGTCCTACTGGCCCTGTTATCATGCAGATAGCCACTCAGTCCTACTGGCCCTGTTATCATGTTATCATGCAGATAGCCACTCAGTCCTACTGGCCCTGTTATCATGCAGATAGCCACTCAGTCCTACTGGCCCTGTTATCATGCAGATAGCCACTCAGTCTTACTGGCCCTGTTATCATGTTATCATGCAGATAGCCACTCAGTCCTACTGGCCCTGTTATCATGTTATCATGCAGATAGCCACTCAGTCCTACTGGTCCTGTTATCATGTTATCATGCAGATAGCCACTCAGTCCTACTGGCCCTGTTATCATGTTATCACGCAGATAGCCACTCAGTCCTACTGGTCCTGTTATCATGTTATCATGCAGATAGCCACTCAGTCCTACTGGTCCTGTTATCATGTTATCATGCAGATAGCCACTCAGTCCTACTGGTCCTGTTATCATGTTATCATGCAGATAGCCACTCAGTCCTACTGGCCCTGTTATCATGCAGATAGCCACTCAGTCCTACTGGCCCTGTTATCATGCAGATAGCCACTCAGTCCTACTGGACCTGTTATCATGTTATCATGCAGATAGCCACTCAGTCCTACTGGTCCTGTTATCATGTTATCATGCAGATAGCCACTCAGTCCTACTGGCCCTGTTATCATGTTATCACGCAGATAGCCACTCAGTCCTACTGGCCCTGTTATCATGCAGATAGCCACTCAGTCCTACTGGCCCTGTTATCATGCAGATAGCCACTCAGTCCTACTGGCCCTGTTATCATGTTATCATGCAGATAGCCACTCAGTCCTACTGGCCCTGTTATCATGTTATCATGCAGATAGCCACTCAGTCCTACTGGCCCTGTTATCATGCAGATAGCCACTCAGTCCTACTGGCCCTGTTATCATGCAGATAACCACTCAGTCCTACTGGTCATGTTATCATGCAGATAGCCACTCAGTCCTACTGGTCCTGTTATCATGCAGATAACCACTCAGTCCTACTGGTCATGTTATCATGCAGATAGCCACTCAGTCCTACTGGCCCTGTTATCATGCAGATAACCACTCAGTCCTACTGGTCATGTTATCATGCAGATAGCCACTCAGTCCTACTGGTCCTGTTATCATGCAGATAACCACTCAGTCCTACTGGTCATGTTATCATGCAGATAGCCACTCAGTCCTACTGGCCCTGTTATCATGCAGATAGCCACTCAGTCCTACTGGCCCTGTTATCATGTAGATAGCCACTCAGTCCTGCTGGACCTGTTATCATGCAGATAGCCACTCAGTCCTACTGGTCCTGTTATCATGCAGATAGCCACTCAGTCCTACTGGTCCTGTTATCATGCAGATAGCCACTCAGTCCTACTGGCCCTGTTATCATGTTATCATGCAGATAGCCACTCAGTCCTACTGGCCCTGTTATCATGCAGATAGCCACTCAGTCCTACTGGCCCTGTTATCATGCAGATAGCCACTCAGTCCTACTGGTCCTGTTATCATGTTATCATGCAGATAGCCACTCAGTCCTACTGGCCCTGTTATCATGCAGATAGCCACTCAGTTGTTGTTGTTGGAAGAATTCATGCAGTGTTCATCCAACATGGCCGCCAGGAGGCGTTGTAAGTCACCTGACAAGTCTCTGTAAGGTAAAGGGCGACTGTCTTTCACACATGGTTGGTATTCCTCTCTCCTCTCCCCAACACTCTCCTCCTCCTCTCTCCTCTCCTCTTCCTCTCTCCTCTCCCCAACACTCTCCTCCTCCTCTCTCCTCTCCTCTTCCTCTCTCCTCTCCCCTTCTCTCTCCTCCTCCTCTCTCCTCTCCTCTTCCTCTCTCCTCTCCCCAACACTCTCTTCCTCCTCTCTCCTCTCCTCTTCCTCTCTCCTCTCCCCTTCTCTCTCCTCCTCCTCTCTCCTCTCCTCTTCCTCTCTCCTCTCCCCAACACTCTCCTCCTCCTCTCTCCTCTCCTCTTCCTCTCTCCTCTCCCCTTCTCTCTCCTCCTCCTCTCTCCTCTCCTCTTCCTCTCTACTCTCCCCAACACTCTCCTCCTCCTCTGTCCTCTCCTCCTACTTTCTCCTCTCCTCCTCCTCTCTCCTCCTCCTCCACTCCACTCTCCTCCTCCTCCACTCCTCTCTCCTCTCCTCCTCCTCCTCCTCTCCTCCTCCTCCACTCCTCCTCCTCTCCTCCTCCTCTCCTCCTACTCCTCTCCTCCTCCTCTCCTCCTCCTCCTCCTCTCTCCAAACAACAGGCCAGGAGACTGAGTGGAATATGTTTCCCCTCTCCCCAACACTCTCCTCTTCCTCTCTCCTCTCCTCCTCCTCTCTCCTCTCCTCTTCCTCTCTCCTCTCCCCTTCTCTCTCCTCCTCCTCTCTCCTCTCCTCTTCCTCTCTCCTCTCCCCAAAACTCTCCTCCTCCTCTCTCCTCTCCTCTTCCTCTCTCCTCTCCCCTTCTCTCTCCTCCTCCTCTCTCCTCTCCTCTTCCTCTCTCCTCTCCCCTTCTCTCTCCTCCTCCTCTCTCCTCTCCTCTTCCTCTCTCCTCTCCCCAACACTCTCCTCCTCCTCTCTCCTCTCCTCTTCCTCTCTCCTCTCCCCAACACTCTCCTCCTCCTTTCTCCTCTCCTCCTCCTCTCTCCTCCTCCTCCACTCCACTCTCCTCCTCCTCCACTCCTCTCTCCTCTCCTCCTCCTCCTCTCCTCCTCCTCCTCCTCTCTCCTCCTCCTCTCCTCCTCTCCTCCTCCTCCTCCTCTCCTCCTCCTCTCCTCCTCCTCCTCCTCTCCTCCTCCTCTCCTCCTCTCCTCCTCCTCCTCCTCTCCTCCTCCTCTCCTCCTCCTCCTCTCTCCAAACAACAGGCCAGGAGACTGAGTGGAATATGTTTCCCCTCTCCCCAACACTCTCCTCTTCCTCTCTCCTCTCCTCCTCCTCTCTCCTCTCCTCCTCCTCTCCTCCTCCTCCTCTCCTCCTCCTCCACTCCTCTCTCCTCTCCTCCTCCTCCACTCCTCCTCCTCTCCTCCTCCTCCTCTCCTCCTCCTCTCCTCCTCCTCCTCTCTCCAAACAACAGGCCAGGAGACTGAGTGGAATATGTTTCCTCTCTCTCCAACACTCTCCTCTTCCTCTCTCCTCTCCTCCTCCTCTCTCCTCTCCTCCTCCTCTCCTCCTCCTCCTCTCCTCCTCCTCCACTCCTCTCTCCTCTCCTCCTCCTCCTCCTCCTCTCCTCCCTCCTCCTCCCTCCTCCTCCTCTCCTCCTCTCCTCCTCCTCCTCCTCCTCCTCCTCTCCTCCTCTCCTCCTCCTCTCCTCCTCCTCCTCTCTCCAAACAACAGGCCAGGAGACTGAGTGGAATATGTTTCCTCTCTCTCCTACACTCTCCTCTTCCTCTCTCCTCCTCCTCTCTCCTCTCCTCCTCCTCCTCTCCTCCTCCTCTCCTCCTCTCCTCTCTCCTCCTCCTCCTCTCTACTCTCCTCCTCTCCTCTCCTCTCATTCTCCTCTCCTCCTCCTCCTCCTCTCTCCAAACAACAGGCCAGGAGACTGAGTGGAATATGTTTCCTCTCTCTCCAACACCAATATTATTGTTCTTTCATACTTGTTTTTGTTTTTCATAATGTACTGTACTGTAGGTTTTCTCTCCATGTCTCATTTTATAATGCTTTTTCCATTTCTTTCTCACACTATAATTGGATTTCAGACCCTCAGGACAAAATAAAAAGATCGGCCTTTACCCAGCAATGTGAATGTGCTGAAGCATGGTGCGCTGTGTGAGGGTTACAGGGTTACAGATGGGTGTAGATGGCTGAAGTATAACATGTACCACCATAATAATTAATAATAATAATTGATTGGATTTATACAGTGTTTCTCCCAGTGCTCAGATCGCTTTACATAGTAAAACGCAGCTCATCCACCATGTGAATAAACAGCCAGTATGACGGACGTCTTCAGGGGATGAAGCAGCAGTGTGTCAGAGCGCTCCCTCGCTGGCTGTTTATGGCTCTGCTTTATGATGGCCATAAACATTCATGGTCTCAGTGTTTAATGGAGGACACTCTGGAGGGCTCTGAACTGTAACTAACTACTGGTCCTGGACCTGTGGTTCCTGCTTAACTGCCAGCCTGGCTCCTTATAGTCAATTAACTGTAATGACTGGTTCTGGACCAGTCTGTTCTACTCTGAAATTTAACTAACTAAGTACTGGGTCTGTCTTAACTACTGTGGTCTCATAGCCCTGTGGTTCCTGTATTAACTACTGGTCCAGGGTCTGTCTTAACTACTATGGTCTCATAGCCCTGTGGTTCCTGTATTAACTACTGGTCCAGGGTCTGTCTTAACTACTATGGTCTCATAGCCCTGTGGTTCCTGTATTAACTACTGGTCCAGGGTCTGTCTTAACTACTATGGTCTCATAGCCCTGTGGTTCCTGTATTAACTACTGGTCCAGGGTCTGTCTTAACTACTATGGTCTCATAGCCCTGTGGTTCCTGTATTAACTACTGGTCCAGGGTCTGTCTTAACTACTATGGTCTCATAGCCCTGTGGTTCCTGTATTAACTACTGGTCCAGGGTCTGTCTTAACTCTGCATGTCTGGCAGACATATCAGTATGGATGACGGATCACCACCTCAAGCTGAACCCTGGCAAGACGGAGCTGCTCTTCCTCCCGGGGAAGGACTGCCCGTTCCATGATCTCGCCATCACGGTTGACAACTCCGCTGTGTCCTCCTCCCAGAGTGCGAAGAGCCTAGGCGTGACCCTGGACAACACCCTGTCGTTCTCCGCCAACATCAAGGCGGTGACCCGCTCCTGCAGGTTCATGCTCTACAACATTCGGAGAGTACGACCCTGCCTTACACAGGAAGCGGCACAGGTCCTAATCCAGGCACTTGTCATCTCCCCGTCTGGACTACTGCAACTCGCTGTTGGCTGGCCTCCCTGCCTGTGCCATTAAACCCCTACAACTCATCCAGAATGCCGCAGCCCGTCTGGTGTTCAACCTTCCCAAGTTCTCTCACGTCACCCCCCTCCTCCGCACACTCCACTGGCTTCCAGTTGAAGCTCGCATCCGCTACAAGACCATGGTGCTTGCCTATGGAGCAGTGAGGGGAACGGCACCTCTGTACCTTCGGGCTCTGATCAGTCCCTACACCCAAACGAGGGCATTGCGTTCATCCACCTCTGGCCTGCTGGCTCCTTCCTCTGCGGAAGCATAGTTCCCGCTCAGCCCAGTCAAAACTGTTCGCTGCTCTGGCACCCCAATGGTGGAACAAGCTCCCTCACGACGCCAGGACAGCGGAGTCACTCACCACCTTCCGGAGGCATTTGAAACCCCACCTCTTTAAGGAATACCTGGGATAGGATAAAGTAATCCTTCTACCCCCCAAATTGTAAAGTGGTTATCCCACTGGCTATAGGGTGAACGCACCAATTGGTGAGTCGCTCTGGATAAGAGCGTCTGCTAAATGACGTAAATGTGCCCTTGAGCAAGGCACTTAACCCTAATTGCTCCTGTAAGTCGCTCTGGATAAGAGCGTCTGCTAAATGACTAAAATGTAATGTAAATGTAACTACTATGGTCTCATAGCCCTGTGGTTCCTGTATTAACTACTGGTCCAGGGTCAGTCTTAACTACTATGGGTCTCATAGCCCTGTGGTTCCTGTATTAACTACTGGTCCAGGGTCTGTCTTAACTACTATGGTCTCATAGCCCTGTGGTTCCTGTATTAACTACTGGTCCAGGGTCTGTCTTAACTACTATGGTCTCATAGCCCTGTGGTTCCTGTATTAACTACTGGTCCAGGGTCAGTCTTAACTACTGTGGTCTCATAGCCCCTGTGGTTCCTTTATTAACTACTGGTCCAGGGTCAGTCTTAACTACTGTGGTCTCATAGCCCCTGTGGTTCCTTTATTAACTACTGGTCCAGGGTCTGTCTTAACTACTATGGTCTCATAGCCCTGTGGTTCCTGTATTAACTACTGGTCCAGGGTCTGTCTTAACTACTATGTATGGTCTCATAGCCCTGTGGTTCCTGTATTAACTACTGGTCCAGGGTCTGTCTTAACTACTATGGTCTCATAGCCCTGTGGTTCCTGTATTAACTACTGGTCCAGGGTCAGTTATCTTCCTCTTAACTGATACTATGACTTTGTGGTTAACTGCCAGTCTGACCCCTTATTATTGTTGGGGAGACCACTATAGTATGGCATTGGCTGAAGCTCAATGTGAAAAAAAACACACAAATAAAATGTTAAATTCCATACATAGATAATAGACAGCGGGTAGCAGCAGTGTACAAACAAATGAGGGGGGTCAATATAAATAGTCCGGGTGGCCATTTTATTAATTGTTCAGTAGTCTTATGGCTTGGGGGTAGAAGCTGTTAAGGAGCCTTTTGGACCTAGACTTGGCGCTCCAGTACTGCTTGCCATGCGATAGCAGAGAGAACAGTCTATGACTTGAGTGACTGGAGTCTTTGACAATTTTTTGGGCCTTCCTCTGACACCGCCTGGTATAGAGGTCCTGGATGGCAGGAAGCTTGGCCCCAGTGATGTACTGGGCCGTACGCACTACCCTCTGTAGTGCCTTACGGTCAGATGCCAAGCTATGGTCATACCAAGCGGTGATGCAACCGGTCAGGATGCTCTCAATGCTGCAGCTGTATAACTTTTTGAGGATCTGGGGACCCATGCCAAATCTTTTCAGTCTCCTGAGGGGGAATAGGCTTTGTCGTGCCCTCGTCACAACTGTCTTGGTGTGTTTGGACCATGATAGTTTGTTGGGGATGTGGACACCAAGGAACTTGAATCTCTCGATCCGCTCCACTACAGCCGTGTCGATGTTAATAGGGGCCTGTTCGGCCCTCCTTTTCCTGTAGTCCACGACCATCTCCTTTGTCTTGCTCACGTTGAGGGAGAGGTTGTTGTCCTGGCACCACACTACCAGGTCTCTGACCTCCTCCCTATAGACTGTCTCATCGTTGTCGGTGATCAGGCCTACCACTGTTGTGTCATCAGTAAACTTAATGATGGTGTTGGAGATGTGTTTGGCCACGCAGTCGTGGGTGAACAGGGAGTACAGGAGCGGACTGAGCACACACCCCTGAGGGGCCCCAGTGTTGAGGATCAGCGTGGCAGATGTGTTGTTGCCTACCCTTACCACCTGGGGGCGGCCCGTCAGGAAGTCCAGGATCCAATTAAAGAGGGAGGTGTCTGAGCTGTGTGCCATTTGTTCAAACAGGCAGCTCAGTGCATTCAACATGTCAATACCTCTCACTAATACAAGAAGTGATGAAGTCAATCTCTCCTCCACTTTGAGCCAGGAGAGATTGACATGCATATTATTAATGTTTGCTCTCTGTGTACATCCAATGGCCAGCCGACTGAACAGTAGTCCAGGTGCGACAAAACTAGAGCCTGTAGGACCTGCCTTGTTGATAGTGCTGTTAAGAAGGTAGAGCAGCGCTTTATTATAGACAGACTTCTCCCCATCTTAGCTATTGTTGTATCAATGAACTGCATTGTTGGTTAAGGGCTTGTAAGTAAGCATTTCACGGTAAGGTCTACACCAATTTGATGTGTTCAATATGTTTTGACCATGACAGTTTAGAATCCAGGGTTACTCCAAGCAGTTTAGTCACCTCAACTTGTTAAATTTCCACATTATTCATTACAAGATTTAGTTGAGGTTTAGGGTTTAGTGAATGATTTGTCCCAAATACAATGCTTTTAGTTTTGGAAATATTTAGGACTAATATATTCCTTGCCAACCATTCTGAAACTGACTGCAGCTCTTTGTTAAGTGTTGTTGTCATTTCAGTCGCTGTAGTAACTGACGTGTATAGTGTTGAGTCTTCCGCATACATAGACACACTGGCTTTACTCAAAGCCAGTGGCATGTCGTTAGTAAAGATTGAAAAAAGTAAGGGGCCTAGACAGCTGCCCTGGGGAATTCCTGATTCTACCTGGATTATGTTGGAGAGACTTCCATTAAAGAACACCCTCTGTGTTCTGTTAGACAGGTAACTCTTTATCCACAATATAGCAGGGGGTGTAAAGCCATAACACATATGTTTTTCCAGCAGAAGACTATGATCGATAATGTCAAAAGCCACAGTGAAGTCCAACAAAAAAGCCCCCACAATCTTTTTATCATCAATTTCTCTCAGCCAGTCATTTGTGTAAGTGCTGTGCTTGTTGAATGTCCTTCCCTATAACCGTGCTGAAAGTCTGTTGTCAATTTGTTTACTGTAAAATAGCATTGTAACTGGTCAAACACCATTTTCCCCCCAAAGTTTACTAAGGGTTGGTAACAGGTTGATTGGTCGGCTATTTGAGCCAGTAAAGGGGCTTTACAATTCTTAGGTAGTGAAAGGACTTTTGCTTCCCTCCAGGCCTGAGGGTACACCGTTTCTAGTAGGCTTAAATTGAAGATAAGGCAAATAGGAGTGGCAATATCGTCTGCTATTATCCTCAGTAATTTTCCATCCAAGTTGTCTGACCCCAGTGGCTTGTCATTGTTTTTAGACAACAATATTATTTTCACCTCTTCCAGACTTACTTTACGGAATTCAAAATTACAATGCTGGTCTTTCATAATTTAGTGAGATATACTTGGATGTGTAGTGTCAGCGTTTTTTGCTGGCATGTCATGCCTAAGTTTGCTAATCTTGCCAATGAAAAAATCATTAAAGTAGTTGGCAATATCAGTTGGTTTCGTGATGAATGAGCCATCTGATTCAATTAATGATGGACCTGAGTTTGCCTTTTTGCCCAAAATTTCATTTAAGGTGCACCAAAGCTTTTTACTGCCTCTGTAGTTCAGCTGGTAGAGCACGGCGCTCGTAACGCCAAGGTAGTGGGTTCCATCCCCGGGACCACCCATACACAAAATGTATGCACGCATGACTGTAAGTCGCTTTGGATAAAAGCGTCTGCTAAATGGCATATTATTATTATTATTATTATTACTATCATTCTTTATATAATGTATCTTTGTTTCATAGTATAGTTTCTTCTTCTTTTTATTCAGTTTAGTCACATGATTTCTGAATTTGTGTCACGCCCTGACTCAGGGGACGCTTAAATGTTGAGTCAGGGTGTGTATATTCCTTGTTGTGTGTTTTCTATGTTATATGATCTAGTCGGTCTAGATCTATGTTGGCCGGTGTGGTTCCCAATCAGAGGCAGCTGTAGCTTGTTGTCTCTGATTGGGGATCATACTTAGGCAGCCTATTGGCACTAGTGGGTTGTGGGATCTTGTTCCTTGTAAGGTATGTTGTGTGTTCTACCTTGGACTTCACGTTTCGTTTCGTTTATTGATTTGTCGTGGTGTTTATCAGTAAATAAACATGTACGTATATCACGCTGCGCATTGGTCTGACCCGTCCTTTAACGAACGTGACAGAAGATCCCACCAAACGAGGACCAAGCAGCGTGTCCAGGCGGAGTGGATGGCCATGTCACAGGTGGCCAATTTGTGGTCATGGGAGGAGATATTCGCGGGGAAAGGACCATGGGCTAAGGTAGATGCCCAGGCAGGAGAGGAGCAACGGCAACACGGAGGAGGCCGGTCGAGGAGGAAGCCCGAGAAGCAGACCCAAGAAAAATGTTTTGGGGGGGCACACGGGGTGGTTGGCGGAGCCTAGGGTTAGAGCAGAGCCAACTCCCCGTACTCAAGCGAAGAGGCGTATGACTGGGCAAGCTCCGTGTTATGCGGAGCTACGTACTGTGTCGCCAGTGCGCCGGCACAGTCCTGTACGTCCTGTGCTTGCACCACGCACGTGCCATGCGAAGATGGGCATCCAGCCAGGACGGGGTGTGCCGGCTCAACGCTCCTGGTCTCCAGTACGCCTCCTCGGTCCAGCATATCCTGCGGCGGTTCTATGTACTGTATCGCCAGTGCGCGTGCACAGCCCAGTGCGTCCTGTGCCAGCGCCCCGCACATGTAGGGCGAAAGTGGGCAGCCAGCCAGGACGGGTTGTGCCAGCTCTCCGCTCTAGACCTCCAGTCCGCCTACACAGTCCAGCCCGGCCTGTTCCTGCTCCTCGCACCAAGACAGTGTTGCGCGTCGCCAGCCCGGCCCGGCCTGTTCCTGCTCCTCGCACCAAGCCAGTGATGCGCGACGCCAGCCCGGCCCGGCCTGTTCCTGCTCCTCGCACCAAGCCAGTGGTGCGCGTCGCCAGCCCGGCCCGGCCTGTTCCTGCTCCTCGCACCAAGCCAGTGGTGCGCGTCGCCAGCCCGGCCCGGCCTGTTCCTGCTCCTCGCACCAAGCCAGTGGTGCGCGTCGCCAGCCCGGCCCGGCCTGTTCCTGCTCCTCGCACCAAGCCAGTGGTGCGCGTCGCCAGCCCGGCCCGGCCTGTTCCTGCTCCTCGCACCAAGCCAGTGGTGCGCGTCGCCAGCCCGGTCTGGCCTGTTCCTGCTCCTCGCACCAAGCCAGTGGTGCGCGTCGCCAGCCCGGCCTGTTCCTGCCCCTCGCACCAAGCCAGTGGTGCGCATCGCCAATCCGGCCCTGCACGTTCCTGCCCGTTCCTGCCCCTCACACCAAGCCAGTGGTGCGCGTCGCCAGTCCGGCTCGACCTGTTCCTGCTCCTCGCACCAAGCCAGTGGTGCGCGTCGCCAGCCCGGCCCGGCCCGTTCCTGTATGTCCTAAATGTTGAGTCAGGGTGTGATTTTCTATGTTGTATTTTCTATGTTTTGATCTATTATGTGTAGATCTATGTTGGCTGGTGTGGTTCCCAATCAGAGGAAGCTGTAGCTCGTTGTCTCTGATTGGGGATCATACTTAGGCAGCCTATTGGCACTAGTGGGTTGTGGGATCTTGTTCCTTGTAAGGTATGTTGTGTCTTCTACCTTGGACTTCACGTTTCGTTTCATTTATTGTTTTGTCGTGGTGTTTATCAGTAAATAAACATGTACGTATATCACGCTGCGCCTTGGTCTGACCCGTCATTCAACGAACGTGACAATTTGCAGTACGTTTGCCAATCGGTTGTGCTACCAGACTTATTTCCAATACCTTTTGCTTCATCCCTCTCAACCATATAATTTTTCAATTCCTCATCAATCCAAGGGGATTTAACAGTTTTTACAGTCATTTTCTTAATGGGTGTATGCTTATTAGTAACTGGAATAAGCTATTTCATAAATGTGTCGAGTGCAGAGTCTGGTTGCTCCTCATTACACACCACAGACCAGCAAATATTACTTACATCATCAACATAAGAATCACTACAAAACTTATTGTATGACCTCTTATACACTATATTAGGCCCAGCCTTTGGAACTTTGGTTTTCCTAGATATGCCTACTATATTGTGATCACTACAACCGATGGATTTGGATACTGCTTTAAAGCACATTTCTGCAGCATCAGTAAAGATGTGATCAATACATGTTGATGATTTCATTCCTGTGCTGTTTGTAACTACCCTGGTAGGTTGACTGATAACCTGAACCAGGTTGCAGGCACTGGTTACAGTTTGAAGCTTTTTCTTGAGTGGGCAGATTGATGAAAGCTAGGCAATTTTTTAATCACCCAAAAAATGTACCTTTCTATTGATATCACATACATTATCAAGCATTTCACACATATTATCCAGATACTGACTGTTAGCACTTGGTGGTCTATAGCAGCTTCCCACAAGAATGGGCTTTAGGTGAGGCAGATGAACCTGTAGCCATATTACTTCAACAGTATTTAACATGAGATCCTCTCTAAACTTTACATGGAATGTGGTTCTTAATATAGACCGTAACACCGCCCCCATTGGCATTTATGTATTTTCTGTTGATGTTACAACCATGTATTGCCATGACTGCATCATCAAATGAATTATCTAAGTGAGTTTCAGAGATAGTCAAAATATGAATGTCATCTGTTACTAGAAAGTTATTGACTTTATTAGGCTACATATGTTAAAGCGGGCTATTGTTAACACTTTTCTGGGATGCTTGATCGCAAAATAAAAAAATCAAGAAATCCATATATCAGACTGCCCATTTTAATATTTGCTTTTTATTGGCCAGTCTGAGATATGGCTTTTTCTTTGCAACTCTGCCCAGAAGGTCAGCATCCCGGAGTCGGTTCTTCACTGTTGACGTTGAGACTGGTGTTTTGCGGGTACTATTTAATGAAGCTGCCAGTTGAGGACCTGTGAGGCGTCTGTTTCTCAAACTAGACACTCTATTGTATTTGTCCTCTTGCTCAGTTGTGCACCGGGGCTTCCCACTCTTCTTTCTATTCTAGTTAGAGCCAGTTTGCGCTGTTCTGTGAAGGGAGTAGTACACAGCATTGTACGAGATCTTCATTTTCTTGGCAATTTCTCGCATGGAATAGCCTTCATCTCTCAGAACAAGAATAGACTGATGAGTTTCAGAAGAAAGTTATTTGTTTCTGGCCATTTTGAGCCTGTAATCGAACCCACAATTGCTGATGCTCCAGATACTCAACCAGTCTCAAGAATGCCAGTTGTATTGCTTCTTTAATCAGCACAACAGTTTTCAGCTGTGGCAACATAATTGCAAAAGGGTTTTCTAATTTTTTTAAATTTTTATTTCACCTTTATTTAACCAGGTAAGCCAGTTGAGAACAGGTTCTCATTTACAACTGCGACCTGGCCAAGATAAAGCAAAGTAGTGCAATAAAAACAACACAGAGTTACATATGGGGTAAAAAAAAACATAAAGTCAGAAATACAACAGAAAATATATATACAGTGTGTGCAAATGTAGCAAGTTATGGAGGTAAGGCAATAAATAGGCTATAGTGCAGAATAATTACAATAGTATTAACACTGGAATGCTAGATGTGCAAGAGATGATGTGCAAATAGAGATACTGGGGTGCAAAAGAGCAAAATAAATAACAATATAGGGATGAGGTAGTTGGGTGGGCTAATTTCAGATGGGCTGTGTACAGGTGCAGTGATCGGTAAGGTGCTCTGACAACTGATGCTTAAAGTTATTGAGGAAGATAAGAGTCTCCAGCTTCAGAGATTTTTGCAATTCGTTCCAGTCATTGGCAGCAGAGAACTGGAAGGAATGGCGGCCAAAGGAGGTGTTGGCTTTGGGAATGACCAGTGAGATATACCTGCTGGAGCGCAGACTACGGGTGGGTGCTGCTATGGTGACCAATGAGCTAAGATAAGGCGGGATTTGCCTAGCAGTGATTTATAGATGGCCTGGAGCCAGTGGGTTTGACGACGAACATGTAGTGAGGACCAGCCAACAAGAGCGTACAGGTCACAGTGGTGGGTAGTGTATGGGGCTTTGGAGACAAAACGGATGGCACTGTGATAGACTACATCCAATTTGCTGAGTAGAGTGTTGGAGGCTATTTTGTAAATGACATCGCCGAAGTCAAGGATCGGTAGGATAGTCAGTTTTACGAGGGCATGTTTGGCAGCATGAGTGAAGGAGGCTTTGTTGCGAAATAGGAAGCCGATTCTAGATTTAACTTTGGATTGGAGATTCTTTATGTGAGTCTGGAAGTTGAGTTTACAGTCTAACCAGACACCTAGATATTTGTAGTTGTCCACATACTCTAGGTCAGACCCGTCGAGAGTGGTGATTCTAGTCGGGTGGGCGGGTGCTAGCAGCGTTCGATTGAAAAGCATGCATTTAGTTTTACTAGTGTTTAAGAGCAGTTGAAGGCTACTGAAGGATTGTTGTATGGCATTGAAGCTCGTTTGGAGGTTTGTTAACACAGTGTCCAATGAAGGGCCAGATGTATACAAAATGGTGTCGTCTGCGTAGAGGTGGATCTGAGAGTCACCAGCAGCAAGAGCGACATCATTGATATACACGGAGAAAAGTGTCGGCCCAAGAATTGAACCCTGTGGCACCCCCATAGAGACTGCCATAGGTCCAGACAACAGGCCCTCCGATTTGACACACTGAACTCTATCTGAGAAGTAGTTGGTGAACCAGGCGAGGCAGTCATTTGAGAAACCAAGGCTATTTAGTCTGCCAATAAGATTGCGGTGGTTGACAGAGTCGAAAGCCTTGGCCAGGTCGATGAAGACGGCTGCACAGTACTGTCTATTATCAATCGTGGTTATAATATCGTTTAGGACCTTGAGCGTGGCTGAAGTGCACCCGTGACCAGCTCGGAAACCGGATTGCATAGCGGAGAAGGTACGGTGGTATTCGAAATGGTCGGTGATCTGTTTGTTACGATCGTTTAAGAATTAGTTGAACCAAGGCGCAGCGTGATAAGCGTACATATTTATTCAAGTACTGAACACGACAAAACAACAAACAAACGATACGTGAAGTCTAAAGGTTACACACAACAAACCTATACAGAACAAGATCCCACAAAAAACTGGGGCCAACAGGTTGCCTAAGTATGGTCCCCAATCAGAGACAACGAGCTACAGCTGCCTCTGATTGGGAACCACCCTGGCCAACATAGAACTAAACGATCTAGAACAAAAAACATAAAAAACATAACATAGAAAATCCACACCCTGGCTCAACATTTAAGAGTCCCCAGAGCCAGGGCGTGACAGTACCCCCCCCCAAAGGCGCGGACTGCGACCGCGCCACACAAACACAAGAGGGTAGGGGCCGGGTGGGCATTCCGCCTCGGAGGCGGATCCGGCTCCGGGCGTGACCACCACCTTTTCTCCACCTCCCCGTTGCGCCCCTGGTCTGGTCCCGCTGACTGGAGCTGGACCCGACGACGGTGGACCAGACCTTACCGGCTCTGGACTGGAGCCGCTGGCCGGAGCTGGACTCGACACCGGTGGAGCGGATTGCTCTGGCTCCGGAGTGGATCCGCTGACTGGAGTTGGACCGGACCCCAGTGGAGCGGATTGCTCTGACTCCGGAGTGGAGCAGCTGACCGGTGCCGGACCAGGCACCGGTGGAACAGGCACGGGCCGTGCCGGACTGGACACACGCACCACTGGCTTGGTGCGGGAGCAGGAACGGGCCGGACTGGGCTGACGACGCGCACCACTGGCTTGGTGCGGGAGCAGAACGGGCCGGACCGGGCTGACGGCGAGCACCACTGGCTTGGTGCGGGAGCAGGAACGGACCGGACCGGGCTGACGACGCAGCACCACTGTCTTGGTGCGAGGGACAGGAACAGGCCGGACCGGGCTGGCGACGCGCACCACTGGCTTGGTGCGAGGGACAGGAACATGCCGGACCGGGCTGGCGACGCGCACCACTGGCTTGGTGCGAGGGACAGGAACAGGCCGGACCGGGCTGGCGACGCGCACCACTGGCTTCGTGCGAGGGACAGGAACAGGCCGGACCGGGCTGGCGACGCGCACCACTGGCTTGGTGCGAGGGACAGGAACAGGCCGGACCGGGCTGGCGACGCGCACCACTGGCTTGGTGCGAGGGACAGGATCAGGCCGGACCGGGCTGGTGACGCGCACCACTGGCTTGGTGTGAGGGTGATTAGTTCATTGACCATAACTGCCTTGGAAGTGAGGGATCTAACATTAAGTAGCCATATTTTGAGATGTGAGATATCAGAATCTCTTTCAATAATGACAGGAATAGAGCAGGTCTTTATTCCAGTGAGATTGCTAAGGCGAACACCGCCATGTTTAGTTTTGCTCAACCTAGATCGAGGCACAGACACGGTCTCAATGGGGAAAGCTGAGCTGACTACACTGACTGTGCTAGTGGCAGACTCCACTAAGCTGGCAGGCTGGCTAACAGCCTGCTGCCTGGCCTGCACCCTGTCTCATTGTGGAGCTAGAGGAGTTAGAGCCCTGTCTATGTTGGTAGATAAGATGAGAGCCCCCCTCCAGCTAGGATGGAGTCCGTCACTCCTCAGCAGGCCAGGCTTGGTCCTGTAGCACCCCTCTAGCTAGGATGGAGTCCGTCACTCCTCAGCAGGCCAGGCTTGGTCCTGTAGCACCCCTCCATCTAGGATGGAGTCCGTCACTCCTCAGCAGGCCAGGCTTGGTCCTGTAGCACCCCTCCAACTAGGATGGAGTCCATCACTCCTCAGCAGGCCAGGCTTGGTCCTGTAGCACCCCTGCATCTAGGATGGAGTCCGTCACTCCTCAGCAGGCCAGGCTTGGTCCTGTAGCACCCCTCCATCTAGGATGGAGTCCGTCACTCCTCAGCAGGCCAGGCTTGGTCCTGTAACACCCCTCCATCTAGGATGGGTCCATCACTCCTCAGCAGGCCAGGCTTGGTCCTGTAGCACCCCTCCAGCTAGGATGGAGTCCGTCACTCCTCAGCAGGCCAGGCTTGGTCCTGTAGCACCCCTCCAGCTAGGATGGAGTCCGTCACTCCTCAGCAGGCCAGGCTTGGTCCTGTAACACCCCTCCAGCTAGGATGGAGTCCATCACTCCTCAGCAGGCCAGGCTTGGTCCTGTAGCACCCCTCCAGCTAGGATGGAGTCCGTCACTCCTCAGCAGGCCAGGCTTGGTCCTGTAACACCCCTCCAGCTAGGATGGAGTCCATCACTCCTCAGCAGGCCAGGCTTGGTCCTGTAGCACCCCTCCAGCTAGGATGGAGTCCATCACTCCTCAGCAGGCCAGGCTTGGTCCTGTTTGTGGGTGAGTCTCAGAAAGAGGGCCAATTATCTACAAATTCTATCTTTTGGGAAGGGCAGAAAACAGTTTTCAAATGCCAAGGGGGGTGAATACTTTCACAAGACACTGTACTGGCCAAATTATGACTTATTTTTTTTTTATGACATGTATTGTTAAAATAAAGGTTTAAGGAAATACAGGCAGGCACCACATTACTACAAGACAAAACAGCTCACTGAATCAAGCCTGTATAAAAGCAAAGCTTTCTTAGTGTGTGAAGAATCCGCGATCTAAAAGTCATATTCCTTGTCTCCCGAGTGGCGCAGTGGTAATAATAAATAAATAATAATAATAATAAATAATAATAATAATAATAATAATGTATGCACTCACTAACTGTAAGTCGCTCTGGATAAGAGCGTCTGCTAAATGACTAAAATGTAACTTCCAGTGTAGCGAGAGCGACTTTATCACTGTGCTACGTATTACTGGACGGATTTCTGCCTGCTTCAATGCCAATAACTCAGATACACATGAAAACATGAAATGACCCAGGGAATCCGAGCTGCACAAAAACAATATAACATTCAAAATGGGTGAACCTTTCATGTAATCCTTTAAGCCTAATAAATGCAGCACAATGCATAGCAGCTTGGAGTCCTAACAGGGGAGAAGCTGTTTGCTGTTTGTTTACCATTCATTCCAACCTTAATTCTCTCACAACTAAATACAAAATGGTTGTGGACTTGTGTGTTTTTGCAATAACCTCTGTCTCTGTCCTCTGTTTTTGGATCACAGAAAATCTGTTCCCTCTTGGGTCCGTCTCTATGTCACCGGGGTGGAGACAGGGAGAGGGAGGGAGAGGGAGAGGGAGTGGGAGAGGGAGAGGGAGAGTGGTGAACTCAGCATCCTCCCTCAACAACCCTGCTTTTCTTTTCACTGGGTTTGGAGTGCCATCATCTGCTACAGTCCAGCGGATGAAATGAGTGAATACATTAATGATTGACAGTCTAGGTTTGAGCACCATTAACACTGCTGCTACTACTACAGTCCAGTAGATGAATGAGTGAATAAGTTAATGAATGACAGTCTAGGTATGAGCAACATTAACACTGCTGCTAATACTACAGTCCTATATTAGCATGAATCTCTAAGAGGAATGGATACAACGGCACATTGATCCGATATCGCTACATGTAGTCAACCCGACGGTGTTTAACGCACTAGTACACTGTTTCTGCTATAAAATGGATTGAGTTACTAATCTAATATCATGAGATGGCTTCATCATAGAATGAGGAGGGAAATATTATCCCTGAAATTAGATCTTTGAACAAATTAGATAAAATAGTCTATCTGGATTTTCCTATTTCAAAGCACCTCGCCAATTATAGGAAAAGGAAATATGCTGCTAACTTAATCAAAGCGAGGGAGATTTGAACTGAATCTGCATCCCAAATAGCACCCTCTCGTACACACATCACTTATGACCAGAGCCCTATGGGGAGTGATAGAAAGTAGTGCACTCTATGGAGAATAAGATGCTGTTTGGGATGCACCCAGTATCTGACCGTTGATCTGGTGCAGCCAGGAGGTATTGAATAATTTAACTTAATAATAACTTATTTAATAATTTAAAGGGCTGTGCATGGTGCTGACTGTCTGGCTGTCTGTCTCATCCTGTCTTTCCTGTTTCATCCTGACTGTCTGTCTGTCTGGTGCTGCAATACTTATCTAGATATCCTGTCTGTCTGTCTGTCTGTCTGTCTGTCTGTCTGTCTGTCTGTCTGTCTGTCTGTCTGTCTGTCTGTCTGTCTGTCTAGCTATCCTGTCTGTCTGTCTCGTCCTGTCTGTCTGTCTGTCTGTATCTGTCTGTCTGTATTTCTGACTGGAGTTGCATTAATTATCTAGCTAGCCTGTCTGTCTGTCTGTCTGTCTGTCTGTCTGTCTGTCTGTCTGTCTGTCTGTCTGTCTGTCTGTCTGTCTGTCTGTCTGGCTGCCTGTCTGCCTGTCTGTCTGTCTGTCTGTCTGTCTGCCTGCCTGTCTGTCTGTCTGTATTTCTGACTGGAGTTGCATTAATTATCTAGCTATCCTGTCTGTCTGTCTGTCTGTCTGTCTGTCTGTCTGTCTGTCTGTCTGTCTGTCTGTCTGTCTGTCTGTCTGTCTGTCTGTCTGTCTGTCTGTCTGTCTCATCCTGTCTGTCTGTCTGTCTGTCTGTCTAGCTATCCTGTCTGTCTGTCTCGTCCTTTCTGTCTGTCTCAATCAGTCTGTCTGTCTGTCTGTCTGTCTGTCTGTCTGTCTGTCTGTCTGTCTGTCTGTCTGTCTCATCCTGTCTCTCTGTCTGTCTGTCTGGTTCTGCATTACTTATCTAGCTGTCTGCGTCTGTCTGCGTCTGTCTGTCTGTCTGTCTGTCTGTATGTCTGTATGTCTGTGTCTGTCAGTTAGGATCACCACTTTATTAGTGAAATGTCCGAATAATAGTAGAGAGAATGATTTATTTAAGCTTTTATTTATTTCATCACATTCCCAGGGGGTCAGAAGTTTACATACAGTCAATTAGTATTTGGTAGCATTGCCTTTAAA